>NW_003526941.1:7913908-7919980 GCF_000181795.1 Trichinella spiralis | reverse complement strand
CACCTGCACCTTACTTACCTTACTGCACAACTTACCTTTTCACTTTACTCACCTGCACCTTACCTTACTGCACAACTTACCTTATTTTACTCACCTGCACCCTACTTACTCATACTTACCTTCGGTACTTACCTGCAGTCCATTTACCTGTACGCAATCGCTTTATATCCGCTTCGACCCTACTTACCTGCATTAATTTATCCACTTACTTTGATGCTACGTACCAGTACTTTACGCTCTCTACTGCTCTTAATAAAAATTTAATATAAACATGCCATGATTCTAAAATACAGTTGAATATAATTATTACAGCCATATTAAAGAAATTGAAGACGAATAACAGCAGCATAAATAAAAAACTACGTTATTCGATGGGGATCATTCAAGATGCGGCTGTCGTCTTCACAGTTACGCACTAAAACTTTGAATACAAAGCAATTCTTCTACAAAAAATAATGCAATTCTTCCTTACCTTGCGTGACAAGGAAAAACAGAACCGTAGGAAACGCAATTTGAGAGTGCCATCGGCTGCGATTAAACAAATTTTCTGATGACGTAATCCATTGCTATCAAGAACAAAATGCTGGGATACCTGTTCTATGTATTTAACATATTTCATTCCTGTCATAATATCAAATTCCTTCTTACAATTTGTGAAGAGTAAAGGGACACTGGGACGGCTAGAAAACGGAATTGAAACGCCAGGTGAACACTGGTTGGCATCAATACGGGCTTCATGAGACAATATAATCCACAGCTATTATAAAAAAATTTACTAATTTTTGTCATATCACATTGGAAACGCACTGACAAAAGATCTATACGTGCACCAGCGGTATAGTCTGCTAGAAAAATCTGCTAAAATTACAATCATTTCTTTCTTACTCTTATAATAAGTGAAACCACACTAGTACCAATGATGAACGTCACTGCGTCAACTTGTCAAGCTCAAGTCAGAGGGCCATCAGAAGAAACATCGAATTCGCTTGATGTTAATGTAATGCTGTCATGGATGAAATGTGCACGCTTTACGTATACAACTGCAATCAGGAGGAAGTTAAATACTTACGGATGTTTGTGATGCCACATCTAGAATAAACTGGTGTGAACATGACTAAGCACGGTGTCCAGAGCGAAAGGAAGTTGAAAACAGTTCAGCTAATGATGTTATCTGTCATTATAGATGTTATCTAATTCAATCCATGCAACACTCGCTTCTTTCAGCTATCTAATTAATCAAATTCAATACTTACTGATAAACGATACTATTTGTGATAAGCAAAGGCACACTGGAACGGCTATGAAACGCCTTTATGTCCATGTGAACAAGGGTTGCCAACGGTACAAGCTTCATGGGATGACATAATCCATAGCTATTATAAACAAAAGCTACTCACTAATTTTTGCCATATCACATTCGAAACGCACTGACAGCACGAACGCTGCTCGGCTGACTCAGCGAAATTGCCACAATTACAATCAATCCCTTCTTACTCTTGTGATAAGAGAAACCACACTAGTACCAATGATGGACGTCACTGCACCAACTGCAACAAACTCAGAGCGCCATCAGAAAAAATATCGTATTCGCTTGACGTGAATGTAATGCTGCCATAGATAAAATGTGTACACTGTACGATGCAACTGCAATCAGAAGCAAATTCAATACTTACGGATGCCACATTTAGAACGAAATGATCTGAACATGACTTATCACGGTGCCCAGAACAAATAAAACTCCATAGAAGCTCAGGTGATGACGTAATCTGTAATTACAGATTTTACCAAATTCTACATATATCTGATACGCCCATCGTCTTGCTATCTAATGAAACAAAGTCAATACTTACTGTTTTTTGTCATACGTTTTTTGAACGCTATGTCAGCAACTTCAACAACCACCGTTCAACAACTTTTATCCGTCTTTAATGATAATAGACTGCATCTGTGCATTTTCAAAATGTAGCAAGGCAAATGTAATTTTCAATTCGTAGAAGAATTGAATCAAGACCACTCAACCTATGATATCATATACATGATAATTTAATATTAATGCTGCAGTTAGAATGAAAGTAATGTGGCGCTATTGGCACTGTAACCAACAACCTAAATTTAACAGAAAAATTCAAGTGAAAAGCAAGGAACATTTATCATGATGCATAGTTACCATATTCAGTTAGTTTTCAGATACAGTTTGTTTCACATTCATTGATATGAATATAGAAGAATGTCAATTCTGAAAGTAAATTATATCACAAAATAAAAAACAATGAATTCCTTCTTCTTCAGCATCTGATGCACCTGAAAGTTAGAAATAACAACAACAGAAAAGAAACCCGTCAGTTCTCATTCACCATATAAGCAAAGCAACATGCATAGCATACCACCACCAAAATATCAAATCCAACTTACCAGTTATTCATGGATGCTGTTGAAGAGCGGAATTATAGTTGACCACGTGCTAGATTGATAGCATTGCAGTGAACTGCATAACCTAATAAAATCGATGTGCTTAGTGAATTGTATAATAAGTAAATTATGCAAATGACTATTTACTTTGCCTCAGGAAGAACAACCTAATTTTCCATTAGTAATAGCGCAGTAAAATGAACATTATGAGCAACATTATGAAACGAGACGATGAAATTTATTACGTTTTTATTTACACACTTCATATTACTACGTAATATGGCATTGTTATGCAAATTGTTTTCCCTAAAATTACCTAAAAGGAAATATTATTAACCTGAAGCATCGCAGATTACTAAAAATAAACGGAAATGCTATCACTGCGTATTTATGCATGTTGTGCAATTTAGTTGCTTGAAAGTACAAGGTGATTCAATAATTTATATTTTATCAATGTTTTTCATTTAATCAAAATTATATGGATAATAAAAAAATAGCTTTCAGTGAAAATAGTTCCAAAAATAAAATACGTATTCAGATTTATGGAAAATTAAACAGTTGTTATGAAATTTTATGATGATAACTGCGACAGAAATTTTATAATATACAATTTATCTCAGCACAGAATTTAACAAGTGCGCAGCGTAGACATCATGATGGTAAGCGGCTGCACCAGTGGGTATGCATGCCACTTGACAGCTTATTTACCATTAAAATTTTGATTTAACTAAACTTTTGTTTACACCTTATGATGATTTATAGTAAGACTGCAAACATGGTTGAGCACTGCATCAGCGCGCTTCATGCAATGAGATAAACCTACCTGCAGAAATTAAGTTACTCAACGATTTGCAATGAATTCAAGAAACTTATGCGGGTGACAATTCTGTATTGGATTTTATGAAAAAAATAAAGCGAAAGAATCAGGAGTAGCATGGAGTTGGTTATATTGTTAGTCGACAGCAATTATCAGAAATTAGATTCATATGAGATGAAAACAGTTAAGTGCTGTTAATTCAGCTCAAAATATAGGGGGGGGGTGGGCAGCATTTTCAGCTGAATGAGATCTCTGTTCAGTTTAGTATTATTACGAGCTCAATGATGGGGATCATTAGAAAGGAAAGGAGAGCGGGACAGCATAGCAGGAAGGAATGAGGGAGAAGTTGAAGGATGGAGGAAGTGGAAGTTGTCATATGCGTTCTTCCACTCAACCTTCACGTATAATATTCAGGCGTAGGTTCATTTATCAATACTGACAACACTGATTGGCATTGAGTTATTTTCTCAATGACATCAAATAGGTGCATCTGTATAGGTCAGTGCTATTGGCAATACAATAACATAATAGAAACATTAAAAAATGAAGGGAACGTTACTGCCATTCTGAAAGTATCAAAGGTGGTAGTATAAAAGTGTGTTCTCTAGGTAACAGCAGCTTTCCTCTGTCATGCTGAAACAATCTTATGCACGATTTGAGCAGTTACAAGCATTTAGAGGTGCAATTGTGCGATTGCAGTATCCCGGTGACAGACATTTCCATTAAACAACTGGGCAAGTATGTTACCTTAGCAATAAACATTAAACTGGGCAGTAAAGGTAATGCGGGAGGGGTTCAACTGCTATGACAGAGTACTACTTTACAAATGGATTTATAAGGACTTTTGAAAATTATAGCAAAATATACCAGGCTTTTGAAAATTATAGCAAAATTATAGTACTATTATGTATTGGCTTGGCCGTAATAAAGTCTGGAATATTAATTGAACGCTGTACTGAAGAAAAACGCGCTAGTTTCCATTCAAAAAGACTAAAATCAAACAACTACGAAAAGCTTAAAAAGCGCGCATGTTTAGTGCAGTGTGCCAAGAGAATGAAAGGAAATATTGTATAAAAAATAGCAAATACATAAAAATTCATACCTGTCAGCAGACCTGTCAGAAATGACGTATAAAGCAAACGTAGAGTCATACATTTTGTAACTGATGTTCGTGGTTTCTTCATATTTTTAGTCTAACAATCACAACGTAATGGTTGCAGTGAAGCATCGAAATGACCAAATAACGCAATGCAGTAAGTAATTAGACCGCCCTTCAGCAGCGAACATTTATACTATAATGCAGTTCTCTCAATAAACAGAAATTTATATAAGGAACATTGCTACCGCATTTGAATAGCACAAAGGGCACGTAGCAGAATGCCAACGGCAGTGTTTACCAACACATTAGCATAAAGTTACTCTTCTGACCTAGAAATGCATGTATGCTTTGAAAACGTATAACAATGTAATGAGCAAACACCAAAGATTATAATAATTGCTGAACAAGAACAAAATCCTGAATACGTTACAGATCAAAGCCACTATCTATCATAAATAATATTATGGCGTAAATTGAAGAAGTATAAAATAGTGTCTTACGTAAATGAGGCTGTACTAGCACGATGATAATACTTTGCAGATTAATTTTTGAACAAGCACAACTTCTTTTTCTATTCCAAACTGCACTATACGCTGTTAGAAGTATCGTGAAGTAGAGTTTGTCTACTTGCATTCTTGGATGGACAATCACCAACCGATCAAGTGAAAATTTACCCTTAATACTCATATTGCTTTATGTAGAAAAAAATGGTAAAAAGCGAAAAAAAAGCGCACTGACAGGGTTCACCAATTATACATCAAGTTTCTCATGGATTCTTTAGTACATTCAAACTGCATGATATTGTTCACCCTCCATTTGTGATTAACACGTTGTCTGATGCGAACCGTATATGAATAGAACAGAGGCTCAGGAATGAAATATCACTTACCACCTAACTGAAGACGGTATTGAGGAAAAGAGCTCAACGCGCTTCTTGACTGCTGCGCAGAGCACTGATTAACTAAATAACCATGAGGACGACATTCTTAAAATTAGATCAAGATCAAGTCCAAGAAATTAGAATAGTTAGCGTAGCAAAGTTGAAATCACCGCACGTATAGTGGTAATAGCGGAATGACATCAATATAATCGAAAATTTTACTAACTATAAAAGTTATTACGTTCGTATTCAACCTTCATATAATATTATAAATTGTAATTGAATTCCCTTTTCAGTGTTGATTTAAACGCCTGTTGCTCCTTATGAATGTAAATAAAGGAAAATCAGATTAAGTAAACATCTAAAATATTACATCAAACTACTGCTACCAAGGAAAAAGATAATTAATCTGTAATGCAATATATACTGGAGGAAATCCTTGATGAAAAATAATCACCCAATAAATGAACAGAATTAAGGAGCTAATCAAATATTACTACACATTCGTCCAATTGCTGGGGAAAATTGAGTAACTAATAACATTGCACAATTCATCAGCCAATTAATAACGAAACCATTACAACCTATCAACGAACAGCCAATCACAAATTTGTGGCAAACTTTTTGCAAGCTAAGGATGAAAAAATCAAGACTAATGGCAAAGTCAACCATTCAATAAAACTATACTAGAACAAGAACTGGTAAAGGGTGAAAATGTCAGTGGAATTGATATTTGTAATCAAATTTAGATTTTATTTACATTTCAATCCGTCCTGAAACAATGTTTATAAATAGATTCCAATTGGACGGAAAATGAAGAAAAATCGACTTCGCTCCAAAAACAAAGAAATTATTGCACTAGACTTC
>NW_003526941.1:7913309-7913898 GCF_000181795.1 Trichinella spiralis | reverse complement strand
GTATTTGCCGAGATTGTGCAAAAGTTGTACATTGATGCGATTTTAGTGGGGACGACAGAGACGGTAGCGAAACGTGCGCGCTTGATAATACATCCTATAATTGCATTTCATTAGCANTTTATACAAANTATTTGAACAAATNCCCGCGAGCNAAAAGTTGCNGATTTCCAATAACATTTGTGCCCTGAAATTTCACTTTTTGGTAATACAGAAAACCCTTTGAACTCCAAATTTTTTATTTACGCAATTTTAATTGATTAAATATGATACGGAAATAAGAATTATTTCAAAATAAAACGTTTCATTTACAGTTTTTCATGGAATCATGCATTTCTTTTCCCCCTATNANTGTCAGCTTTACTAAACAAGCAATTTTTGTCTAAATATCTCATTAAATATTCAATTGAGTATTATTGTTAGTTTCTGTAATAAAATAATTGTACAATACTGTTTCCCATATATGAAGAAAGAAATTCAATAATANCANTTTGTGTTCCCTATGGGCACGCCTTTTGTTCTACTTGAGCTTATATGCAAATAATCTTGAAAGAATTAGAATAAATGCCACGTATATGAGAATTAGTTTGTC
>NW_003526941.1:7763391-7913299 GCF_000181795.1 Trichinella spiralis | reverse complement strand
CCCAATGGCCACTGCAGGATCAAAAATCAACATGCCCGGCAAAGCGGATATTGCACACGAAATCCACCTGTCAGAGAATACCGCAATATGATGAAGATTACGTTTCCTATACCCTGATTCACCCGTCCTGCAACCGTTTCAAGGGAGTTCTGCATGGGCTGCTTTCGTGTGCATTAAGATAGGAAGGGTGGACTTTGGGTCGATTTAATCACTCAGTACAACTTATATATCAATGGAACTTTTCGACTGTATTTATTTATCAAACTCTATGGATATATACTTTTCACATCCAATTTAAAAGAAATCCAACATTTTTAAAAAAATCGTAAAAACAGCAAAAGGCTATAGCCTTGCTTTTTTGAAATGTCGAAAATTTTGATTTCTTCTTGTTCAAACTTCACATAACATGCACAACAATACCACGCAACATATGCAAATATAAAACCGCGATGTTATGTAAAGGCGCGTAAACTAGACGAGGTAAAAGTGAAATAAGTCACAACAGTGGATACTGAGCACTGTTGCATATTCCTCAATTGAAGACAAGATATGCTGTGGATTCTTTCAATTTATGGAAGGCTATTTCCATAAAATTCTGAAATAAAAGAAAAAAAGGAATACATAATAAGCATTATTTTGAAAAAAAGAACATTTATCAAAAAATTAATTTTACAATGAAAGTAAAAATTTGAATTTTAGCACAACATGAAAATGAAAGTACTACAGGCACTCCGTTCGTCCTTTACAAAGTAACTGAAAAAATTCGTTGTATACAAACACTTCCAATTCTTATCGATATTCACATCCATCTCATGTTAGTTTTCCTTCATTCAGAATTTCAAAATCATCATAATATATGATGGAATGTTAGAAAAGAAATTTATTTCAAATCAAGTCAAGTCAATATTAAACAATACTTTCAATTCCCATTTGACGCTATTCAATAATAACAAATTGCGGTTCTCTTTATTTCGCTTGAATGCATTTGTAGTATTGATTTTCAAATCACCTGAGTTTGAAAAGTTACTTGAATTGATTTAGTTATGTAAATAAATGTATAATAATATTTATATTTATACTTTACTATTTGCAACTGATTCCCGGTTAGAAATATTTTAAAGTATATAACAAAAAAAAAGAAAGTAGTTGATCAATTCAAACTAGTATACTAGTATAGTCATGCACATTGCAAGCGTAAAAATCTCTTTCTCAAGTTATAAAAACATAAATGGATATCACAGATGACAATCATAGAATAGCATACGTTTCAAACACAGATGACGATAAGTGAAAAAGAGAACTCAAGTTCAGCACCTGTTGAACATGAAGACGACACACTGAACAACTAAGTGACCATAAAACTGGATATTAGTAAAGCAGTAGTAGTAAGCGAATTATGCAAATGATAAAATACTTTCCTTACTTTAGGTCCAATGACCTAATTTTCAATTTCTACAACTAGAAAAGATTATTTATTTAAATCTGATTGTAATACAAATGAATACGAATGTTAATATTGAAACTATGGGATGTTCTCAAGTAATTCCGAAAACAAGTACTGTTAAACAATAGTAAAGCATCTCAATATTTTTTCACATGCAACAGATTACACTAACTGCTGAATATCAACCAAGTGCCCAATAACTGTAACTTGATATTGCAAATTGCACCTGACAATCTAATAGTCTATAGTTTTTTTACGGTAACTGAAACATACGTGAAAAATGTGAAAAACAAAACAAAACAATCTCACCTGTGTGAACTTGGCCGAACAACCAAATGTAATTTTATGCATGAATTACAACAAAACAACAAATAAGCCATCAGTGAACACAGACCCACACACAGCAGCTTGTGACGTTTTCGTTGTTGTTATATTTTCTTGGAAATTTTGCACTGGAATAAAATAAAATAAAATAGAATTGAATTGAATTGAACTGAACTGAACAAGAAAGAATAGTCGACTATGGCTACTAATTGCCAAGCTTAAATAGAAGAAGATACAGTATAGTAGAATATAAGTTGATAAATTGAAGAGAACCTGAATGTCAATTTCTAAAAAGTAGATTGAAATGTCTAAATAACGTCGTCATTGTTTAACCATTACCATATTATATAATATGTTGGTTTTTGTCAAGTTTTACTTTTATTATTTGAAAAGTGCAGCTTCTGGAACGAGAACACGAGATTACAGTGATAACTGTGCAGAAATATTCAGCGGTTGCGCTTCGCATTGAAGAAATCCACCATTGTTATTATATTTGTGAACATTTTATTAAGCAACAAATTGATTATAACATAACAATAATGATAATGTTGTTATCTGCACAAGTAGAGGAATCAATAGGACCGGTAACCGGATTCTGCGTTGCAAAGGTAACAGTACACTGAACTTTCGGTAACGTTGACAAAGAAGTTGTGATTTCGTTCCATTTCACGATGCTGCTCACGATGAGAATTCACATTGGAATCGCAAAACACCTGGATAAACAAATATATTAATTGATTAAAAGAGAAAAAAAAAGCAAGCAAAGCGATGCAAAGAAAGAAGACGACAGTATATAAAAATAAATAAATAAATAAATAAATAAATAAAGCAAACCTCTGAGCAGATGAGGCAAACCCAGTTGCCAATTCGGTTCGAACAAATTTTACATGGAGTTTTAGTCGACCAAGTGCGGTAGCTGATCAAATCGGCACTATTCAATTTGAGATGTTTGCAAAAGTAATCGTGCAAAATTTTCAACGGTCTCGGACGATGCATTCGACCAAACCAGAGATTCATATCTACAGGAAGTCCGTCTATCAAGCTCACCGGGAGCAGAACAGACTGCAACGTTGGCAAGACCGTCCGAAGCTGATAAACCAGCTCAGCTACCATAGTGATTGAATAATTTGATAATTTATTGGAAAGTAACGTGTCAATTGGCATATCACAACCAGCCAAAGCACTGAGCAGTGCTGTCAATGAGCTTTTGATGTACTTGTCTGGATACTAAATTCAGCAGATAATAATAATATATTGAAGATTAAAACTTCATCACTTACACTAACTGTAGGAACATTTGCGCTGACAAGTAAACGAGAGTTGGCAAGTGTCAGAAAGTTGCTGACAATGAATGACAGCAAGGATGGTGCCAAATGTTTCGCGTTCGGATGGTCGAGATCAACATTCAAGATGACTAACTCTGGTGAAATGGCCGTCACATAAGGCAGCAAAAACTACGCAAGAAAAAAAAAGAGACGATGATTGATAAAGTAATAATTAGAAAGGGGATGAATTTTTGGGAGAACATCTCTTTTCTACACACATGCAAAAAAATGAAAAGACGATCCGCGGTCGTTGGATTCGGCACGCTCCAGAGCAAATCAACGTTGTAGCAATCTGGATGGACAATATTTTCGTCCAAAATATTGTGATCCACCCGGGTAGCATCGTGAATAAAAGGTATCGCAACGGAAGTGACTTTCAATTGTCCCACGGAACGTCGTTCGACCCGTACCATCGCAGAGCTCAGGCACACGAACAGCACGCTGAAAATTTTTTGAGAATTTAAAAAAAGAAAAAAAAAATCAAAAATGCACACGGTTTTTTTTTCATTGAATAAATTTTCTCACTTGCATGCTGTTGAATTGGCAAGCGTGGCTGATACTTCTCGTTCCATGTTCCAAAAATTCGTTACACAATGCTCTGTAATTAGACAGCCACAAACAGAAACTCCATTAAGTAGACTCTGCGCGAAATCTTCAACTTCTTTGATGCATCGGGAAAAGTCCTAAAATTGAACCGTACGTGTTGTGTAATTAATTGATTGATTACAGCTAGCTCACTTTGGACAAAACTTTACCATCTGAATAATACACGAATTAATAATCACTTCATCATACCTCGTTATGCTCATCGGAAGTTGAAATAATACATTTAATGAACATTAATTTCAAAAATGAATGCATTGTTTTTTTCAAATTATTTTTTCTGAAATTCCTTCCCAAACAATGCTTATCAAACAATAATTGTTGTTATCGCTTCTTTTTTTTTTGTTAACTGTTGCAGATCAATGATGAATAAGCAGGTTGTGCATGGAAAATGGAAAAAACAAACGACCAAATTTCCCATGAGATTCAAATGTTGCAAAAGAAAGAGAAAATTCTTCCAGGTAACGTGAACGAAGCAAGCAAGAGAAGAAAAAGCTTCAATCGGTTTTGTGGTCGTTGAAATTCACAACAATGACAAAAACGTTTTCAAAAAACAACCAACAAAAAATAGCTCGAATTTGTTTGAAAAAATTTTCTTCTTCAATTTAATGAAATTTGAAAAGCTGACTCACTTCCGGATTAATTTGGTGATTCAGGCTGAATCTCAATTCGTGTGGAATGCGGAAATATGCACTGCTATAATGATTCTCTACTGAAGCTGCTATATTTTTCAAGGACATTAATCTTCTTTTCAACTACACTGCATACATAATATGATGTATTGAAATTTGATACAAAAAATAAACGTTACATTTCCGTATCATTGTCAGTAGAAATAATTTGCTGGATTAAAAATTTACAAACCGTGATCCATCGTAGAGATGGGACAAAAATGTAGCTATTCTAGTTGGTATAGCTGTGCAAACATTTGTTTTGTACAAAGAAAAATTTCGACTGATTAATGAAAATAATTCAATGCAGAAAAAAATATGGAAAAATACATTCATTTAGTAGAGAGAGAGAGAGTGTGTGTGTGTAATATATTCTTTTGAAAATTTTTATTATTATTATAGCAACAAGTGAGTGCAGATTTATTATTTTATCAATTGTGAAGAGAAAAAAATAATAAAATCAAAGAAAGCAAGAAAGAAGAGTATATTATTTCCCATAAACCGCTCATCACACACCTATCTGGAAGCTCACCCACCCGGTGCTGCTGTTGCTGCTGCTTCTTGCTTAGCCTCTTATTATTCTCTCAATCGTGATCAATCTGCACTGCAAGCATGACGCAGCGGTGTAGTAGTTGGTTAGTTAGTTCGTTAGTCAGCTCGAGTTCAGTGTGCATTGAGCGATCAATAAGAATGTATAGCAGCATCTGATCGAATTCGTAACTCAGCCCAGATGAAAATAACAGCTACTGACTGGGCATTAAAAATAATAAATTTAAATAATTTTACAATCTGAAATTGGAAGGGATAAGAGATGAAGAAAAAATGAATGAATGAATCAAAATTATTAACAAAACCAGTGAACTTCGCTTAAATAAGAAGATTTTCAATTATAAAAGAAAAAAGAAGAAGAAAAGTAACACAGATTGAAGAAGTGTCAGTATTAACATATTAATGGACATATTTCGCGATAAAAAAAGTGTCAAACTGAAATCAGTTATCAAGCCACGCCCGGTGTCTACCTACACACATACACACACATATATACAACAAGTAAAAAGGGTTTTTTTCCACTCACCTTTCTTCTGGTGCGAAATGTCGAAACGTTGGCAAGACTGAAATGGATACAAAAAAATTATTAATATTAAAAAAAGAAAACATACACAACAATTGGAAAGATGGAACTCACGTCGACTGGATGAGAAAAGCGTCTCGCCAGCGTTTCTCGGGCAAAAATACAGCCAGTCGGTCGAAGTTGAAATCGCCGTACGGCTGAGTCACCATGTCGACCCTCAAATCCACCCTTCCGCGTGCGGAGATGCCATTTTTGTTGGCATGCAGTTGCAACTTTTCAATGTCGCTTATCACGTTGGTCAGATGGTCTTGGTTGGAAACGTGGCCAGTTTCCAGAATGGTCGTGCAGGTGGCTTCGGTCTGGTCGGTCCGCTTTGCCGAGAATACTGAATCGTGAGCCGGCAGTGGCTTTTGATTAGCTCTGGTCAGGGTGGCGTTCACCGCCGACAACAAATGGCCCATGCATTTCCAGTAGGGTTTGAGGCGACGAGCCAGCGACAGCATCGCGTCCACCACGTACGGATTGACCGGCACGTTCAAGCCGGCCAGTTTCGGTATTGGATCGTTGAGCAACGCGCGCACGACGCAAGAAACGCTCCACGACAACGACGGGATACAATAGCCGCCTTCCAACGAGATGACCAATCGGCCGGCTGCCACGCTGGCCAGCATTTTTGTGAAATGGGCAAAAATGCGGGGAGACAACAACATCTCCCCTTCTGGACAGCCCACTGCCGCGTCAAAGCCAGCCGACACCAGTATCAACTGAGGTTGAAATTCGATGGCCAGCGGGAGCAAAATGTGATGGAAAATGGCCAAGTAGTCGGCGTCGCCGAGACCGCGAACGTTCAACGGTACGTTGACGTTGAAACCCAAACCGTCGTCTTGTCCAACGTTGTTCCAATCCGACTCGGGCATGTGGGGCCAAAATGAGCCGAACTCGTGGCGGTGAATGGAAACGCAGAGAATCTGCTTGGAATTGATAAATTTCTGCTGAATACCCTGCCCATAGTGGACATCCCAATCGACGATCAAGATGCGATCCAAGCGGAATGCGTTCAACGCGTGCGCGGCTGCAATGCCGACGTTGTTGAAAAGGCAAAAGCCGTTGGCCGCGTCCAACATCGCGTGGTGACCCGGGGGCCGGACCAGGGCAATCGCGTTGACGCAACGCTTCATCAAGACCGCTTCGGTCGCGTTCAGCAGAGATCCAACAGCCAAACGAGCGGCCGTAAAACTGTGCTGACAAGCGTAAACCGAATCGTACGTCGAAGAAGCTTTCTGCAGCTCTTCGGCGCCCATAGATTCGAACGAGGCGACTTGCTGAACGTAATCTTTCGAATGGAACAGTTCGATCTCGTCCAAGCTGGCCAGTCGAGATGGGATTTTCTTCATACGGTCGAACAAGCCTTGCTGATCGCACAGGTCCAATATGCTCGACAATCGTTCGGGTGTTTCGATGTGGTTTGGGAACCAGATGTTCCTGTGGAGCAACATCCTGCGGTCGGTCACGTAGCCGGGCAAAAAGCAATCGTTGTCGTTTCCACTGTCACCATTGAACAGCAATGTGGCCAGCTAAAATTAGCGCAGATGAATGGAATTTTTCAAACTACAACTGAGCAACTCTGTGAAAACAGCAACAAGAACCACAACAACAACAACGAAAGAAAAAGCAACCACAACAGCAACACCGACACCAAGAACAACAACTCACACTGGATTTATCGACGCCTGCTACCGTCTCGTAGAACGGCTGACCAATGCTAGCACTCCGATCCATCACTCTCTTAAGCAAAACAAAGAACAAACCGGCGCGGCGAACTGGCCAGACTGACGCCAACACACGCGGCGCCACTGAACTTATAAAGCCCGACCTACAGTTCTCTCGGAGAAAGTATTAGTAATCAAGTTTAATTTCCACTATTATTCTCTTTTACGTAAAATTACACATTCGAAAGGCAACATTTGCAATAAAAAGGTCCATTTATAAAATATATCTTTCAAATATTCATACAAATAAATAAATATATACATTTTATTTTTATTAAACATTAAAATCGATATGAATAAAAAAACTCAACGACTGCTAATGAACGCGAACAAAATTTTCAACCATAAATGAATTTCATTTCAATACGCATCACTTTAATAATGAAAATATAAAATAATTTTATAATTAAATTAATTCACAAACATCAAATTGCAAGTAAAGTTTGCTTTTCTTTCAGCTGAAATTATTTTTACAGTGGTTTTGGAAAAAGTGGAAACTTTCGTGATCAATTTTATGAATAATTCACTTATTGATTTATTTATTGTAAACAATTTATTCAACTGTTGTAGCGCAAGGTAGAAATGAATGAAAGTAAGATGTGTTTCGAAAAAGTTGAAAACCGACTAAAATTTTCAGTAAAAGAAAAGAAAATATATAAGAGCAGTGAGACAGCTATTATATATAATACATTCAAAAGGCGTTGATTTTACGATTGAATTTGATTGAAAATTTCAATAGCAGAACAATTTGAGATGTATAATTTCTACAATTGACATCGTTTAGAAAAAAAAACGTCTTAAATAATAGGAAAATTTTTTGACAACAACAACGTATTGATTCAATAATAGATAATGCCAATAATAATAAACAATCAACACGGCTATAATTGAATTTCATCAAATTTCACTCGTCCACTGCTTGGAATTTTCACGTGACAAAGAACTACTATATCGCTTTTGAAGATTGTTTGAAAAGTTTGATTTCACCTTCACAAAATCGAACGATTGTCAAGAAAATTTTCGTACAAATTAACATAAAATTTGTTTAACGGCAGCTTCTGTTCAATAGAATACAGTAAGAACATTTAATAATGGGCAATGCAAATGTTTGAATTCTTTTTCAATTATCCATTTATTACATACACGTCAATCAGGCAAAGTGGAGATGATTAAATTTCATATTTCCTTCATTTTTTACCTTTTTCTTACTCAAATTAACAAAAAACAACTGCACTCATGAAGCCAGAAATTAAATCAGTCAGTTGGATTTATATAGCACGCTTTTTTTCTAAATTGAAAACCCCTTTTCAACTGTTTTTTCAGTTTAGCTTTTGTGCCGCATCATACGTTTGTTTGTGTTTATTAAAAACCTTGAAACAACTTATCACACGTAAATGAAATTGCATAAAAATAGTAATGTGTCGTCGTCTGTTGAAAAAATTGGTAACATTTTTTCAAAAGTTATACACCAGTGAAGTACTGTAAAATACCGTAAACGGCAACTGATAATTATTTGCAAGCATATGTATTAAATAGAGCAAGTTGAAAAAAATTTTTTTTCAACAAAATTCAAAATGCCCCATGTTTTTTTTACTCGTATACTTGAGTTTTCATTTGAACGCTGGAAAATTTTCAAAGCAAACTCATTGAAACAACAATGTGTCAAGGTGTATATTGTTTTGTAAATTTCAAATAAATTCAATGGGGGGAATGTTTTTTAAATGGTTATTTCATCTGAATAAAACGAGCGAGTAAAACTGAAAAATTGGGTTACAGAGGCACAATGAAATTTGTGAAAAGAATTTCTTTCTTAAGATTTTAATTTTTAACAATATAAATATAACTTGGCTAATTGTGAATATCATTTGTCATTATTATGATGAGATTCAATTTTTCATAATGAATAAACTTGATTAACTATGCCAAATAAGAATTCTTCACAAGAACCGTTTTAACTTCATATTCATATGTTCAAAATGAGGCATAATTTATTTCAATAAAAATAGGAACAGTTGATAAATGGGCAGATAGAAAGAGAGAGAGAGAGAAACAATTTTCCAAGAAAAAATACCCACGACGAGAGAACATATTTGCCTTACAATAAGTGATTTGTCATAAAGGAATAATAAATTGTAATTTTCATAAGCAGTTTTGAAAGATTGCCTGAATTATACAGGAATGCTTGAAAGTTATTGATCTTGAAAACCAACAAATTATTTTTAAAAAAAGGAAAAGAAAGATGATAATCAATTTAATTTGCTCATTCTGTAATAAAAGTTCTTTTGTGCTTCACATATCCCATCTAAGTTGTTTGTTTTTCTTAAAAAAAGTTGATTAAAACTTCGATAGATTAAATTTTTTAAAATCTGAGTGCTTTAAAACTACTTTGCGAAGTTACAATAAGCTCGTCCGAATGATGAATCAATGAATCAATCGTTAGAATAAATCTACATCCAAATGTCACAATATCAAGTTCTGAACTGTTTTAAACTTGAACGACCTATTCGTGCATTCTGTAGTAAACTTTAGTAGCTCAGAATAACAATTGCAAAACAAAAAATTATTATTATAATTCATTGAAAAATAAAAAAATATTGACTGAGCGAAAAAATGGAAAGAAAGAAAATCAGTGAAGAAAAAGTGCTATAATTTTTTTTAATTGATCGTATTTTACACTTTTAATTTCGCAACTGTTCACCAATTCAGATTAAACAAAAGCTACATAATACCAAAATAGGTAAGGATAATCAGGTATTGTTGGATTTTTTTGCACGCATCTGAGGCAAAACTTACAACTCTGATCAACTGAATCTGATGAAATGAATTGTGATAAATATAATGCAGCAGTTTCGTAAAAAAAAAACAACTGAAATTTTCTCTTTCAGACGACGATTTTCATAGAAGCGTAAAAGCATAAGCGGAAAACGCAATACTTAATGACTGCTGGTGAAAAAGAAAAAAAAAGAAAAACAAAATATAAATTATGTTAATAATAAACATATATATATGCTCAATAATTATTTTAATCGTGAAAGATCTTGCATATATTGAAACGTGTGGATGTGAATCTGCTCAAGTTTACTGCTTTCGTGAATTGTGGGAAAAAAATTTTTTTTTCCAACCATCCATCCCACCACCAGTTTAAAAAGAACTATTTCAATTCATTTGTTCTTGTTTTCTGTGGATGTCGTCGATCGATTAATTGATCACTAATCAACAAACAATCTGACACCAGTGTTCAATGAAGATGAATTTCTTTCAAATGGTAGTAGCATACAATAAAGTAAAATTTGTTTTTGTTTTTTATACGATAATTGTAATGAAATTGACTTGAAGAGAAATTCAATTTTCAATTTTTCTATCCAAATAATAAAATTATCCATAACAGATAAAAGGAAGTTAAAAACATACAGTTTGGTTTTTTCTTATTCAAATTCAAAAACGGAAAATGTCAATTTCAAATATTTATAATTTCCACTCAGATTAGTGATGCATTTCTCTCTTATGTGGTTCTGGATGAAAAAAAAAATAAAGATTATTTGTCAGTGGGCTAGCAGCAATACAGTACAAGTGAGTGGAGTGATTAGTGAAAATTTAGCGAACCTAGTTGAAAAGTATTAAAAATTGCCAAACTACTTTTGCCATTCGTTATGACGATAATGATGGTGATGATGATGCATCATTTCGCTAAACATGTTTGCATTGAACTGCCGCTTTTTGCTATAAAAATCTTCGGATGATATGCATGCTTGTCGACGGAACAGATGAGGCAATGGCATACTGCTCATATTCAACAAATGAACTTGTTCATGTTCTGTGATGCTTTTTGTTTTCTTGAAAAAATTCCACTTTTGCAGCACAACAAACACAGCAGTAGACAATCAGCAAACAAGACACATCCGTGCATGCTGTACATAGATGCATAAAGTGCATGCATTGTTTCGCCGCAATTAATTGCTTATAGCAAACAGAATTGCACCATGCAAGTGGTCTAATAGCTCGTGTGAGAGGGGGAAAAAACGAGTAAAGCAAAAATTATAATCAAAAGTGAGCTGAAGGTGAAAAATTGCCGAACAAAACTGCCGATCATTTCCTTTTCACTAATAAAAATTTCCACTTCCACGCTACACCGTCCCCAGTGGTGGAATCGTTAAAAGCACACAATTGCACAACAAACAATTCACGCCACTACTTCAACAAACAACGGTTTTCAAAAATCACTGAGAAAGCTTGTTGCTTCCAATGATTCCCAAAAATAAATTCACATGTGAATGTTAAGCTAATAAATAAATAAATAAATAAATAAGTAATAGCACACACGCACACGCACTTTCTTATAAGCTTAAATTATTTAATGAGCTGTATCATCTGAACAGAATTTTTTCCCTTCTCAAAATTTCATTTTCCCAAATTTTATTATCAAGCAAACAATCATTACTTATGCTTGTTTATCCATGTTGAATTGAATTTTTAATTTTCATATCTATTTCAGATGCTGCCGCTTTGAAAAATGATTGCAAAATAGAAATGTAAAACGCTAAAAACGCTTGGAAAAAAATGATATTAAACTAAATTAATTTCTGAAATGGGTTGATAAAAGTTGGTGAACGGTAAGTAGTTGATATTCGATCTATTTATATTGTGCTGCTCAACTGACGGTGTTTGTTCTCTGTGTGTGTGTGAGTGTGGAATCAATTAATTGCCATGCAACGAACAGCAAACCGATGGATACAGCAATGACTGATCACACACACACTTGGAAATTGAATTTATTTTACAACTTTAGAAAAGTTCGTTCTATTATGCAGTATTGCTTTTATACAATATTCAATATGTAAATGCAAAAAAAAATAAAATGAACAAAAACAAAACATGCAAAAATAATACATATCCCACTAGTGGTTGGTTACATGTCGCGCAAAAATGAATAATTTTCCACACGGACACACATACTATCAGTTAGCGCTGAACATTTAGCTGAAAGTTCTTTGCTATTTGCTTTTCCGCAAAACTTGACTGTATGCAACCAAAAATGTTCGCACAAGCACAACATTTCTTGCATCAGATAATAAAATCTTCGTATAGACTGACTGTTTCTTTCTCATTGTCAGATATTCTATCAAACGACAATCAGATGAGGAATACGAAAAAAAACATCTTTACATAAGATCCGAAAATCTCCGAAGAGAACAAGGGAAGAAGATCGCAACGGGATAAATCACCGCTGCTCTGCTGCTCCTATTTCAACTGGTAAAAAGCAAAATGGTCTAACTGCTTTCAGAGTGAAATGAGATCCAATTTGCAGATAAGCACCGGAAACGACCCGTAGAAATCATATAGATAGAGGTCGGCTTATATTTCTTTTGTTATTAAAAAAGGAAGAACGAGGTGATCAGCTAAGGCTGATTTTATCTTTACATAATTACTTCCATTCAGACACCTGCGAAGCGTTTAAACGTCCGCACGTGCCGGGGTCAATAAAGCAAGAGCAAATTATACAAGCCAAGAAAAGCAAGCAAGTGTGAAGTGCAAAGTAACAATGGTGATGTTGATGCTTGTAATAGGCAAGCAGAGACAGCTTTCACTTGAGAGATGTTGACCATATTTGAGAAAACTCATCACCACCAGATGACGACAATCTTGTGCCATTGTTATTGATTAAAAACAATCACAAAATAACCAAGAGCTAATTAACGGGCATTAACTGAGTACAACCAAGCTAACAATAAGCAAAATTTTTTAAAATTGACAAAGACAATTACAATCGTAATAAAATTACAGTAATAAAAGTGGTGACGATGGCGCCAGCAATAGCAGTAGAAGCAGCAATGGCGGTGGCAGGAACTGCAGCATAAGCAGCAGCAACAGCAGCAGCAGTAGCAGCAGACAACTCCTCCTCAGTAGCTGCTAGCTTTAGCTTGCACATGATAGCTTACTTGGTAAGCTAGCTAGCCTCCCAGCTAGCTAGTTAGCTACGACGAGCACCGGTGATGATGTTGCTGTAAAATGAGATCATTGAGACGCACTCGGCCTTGAAACAACTGGCCTGAAGAAAGCGCAAGTGTGCTTGCATAAGATGCAGCCGCCACGGCAGGGTATGCTGGACAAATCCTCTTACAAGGCACGGGTCAGCGGCGCGACCGGCGCCGGTTGGGTCACGAAATGGTCTTGACCTGCACTGCCCAGGCGTGAACATTGACAACTTATAATTAGCACCGTCCGGATCTTAGACAACGCCGTGCACCAATATCTTTTCCAGTCAGTCATTTTGACGCATCTCCTTCTGCCGCATCAGTGTTTTTTCATCCTGCCTTCTTCTGATGCTAGATATAACAAAATTAACACACGGCTTTACATTTTTTGGTCCCGTCGAAGCGAGTACAAGATTTCCAACTCAAGGTATAACTCAAGGTAATTATACATATGTATATATATGTGTGTGTGTGTGCGTGTGCATATGCATAAATGTACTTATGTATGTATGCATGTATGTATATATGTGATGGAAGTGTGCGTGTGCGTGCGTATATAAATGAATGCATATATTAATGAATAGATGCATGTCTGTTGTATAAATGTAAATATTTATTTATTTATTTATTCATTTCCTACGCATAACTTAATTTAACAGCAGCTCATTTAAAATATTTTCCCCCTGTCTGATTTATTGAATGACTTGACAACGTCACAGAATAATCAAATCATTCATTAAATTTACGTTCAAATTAAAAGCAGTCAATTTTTTGTTGCTATCATCAGAGATGAGAATTCAGAAAAATATTGCATTCTTGGAGTGAAGTTGTTCAAAAAGAGAAAAATTTGCATAACATAAAAATTAACACTGTTCAGCTAACAAGTGTGTGCATGCTGCATGTATGCTGCGTTAATGTGAATTGTAAAAATAGTTGTGAAAGTATGTTTCATTTGTAAAACGCAAAAATGGATAAACAGGCAAATTTAAACAAATTTTTCTTTCATCAATAAGATAAGCTAGCAAGAAGCAGAGCAGTGAGAAGAAGGAATAAAGGAAAATATTAGAAAGTAGATTCGTTGAGTAGTGGAACAAATTTACGCATCTGGGTGTCGTAAACAAGCTCAATGAAGTGACTTGTTCGTTTAGCAGCCATCCGTGAAATAATTTACCAGCTTGTTGAAAGTGATTAACCTGCCAATTTATGGCATCATACGCGGACAAGGAGCAAAAATTATGAAAAAATTATTTCACTGCATTTTCAGTGCAATTTATTATCACTTTCATACGATCGAGACCTCACTTTGTTCAACTTCCTACGATTACTTTCTCCTGTATAGTGCAATGGTTTTGAAATTTTTTGAACGCGTCACTGATCTGTGAGAAATTTGAAAAAATTCTCTTCTCATATTCTCAATTATACAAAAAGTAATAATTGTAAAAAATGAAATAACAATTTCGCGATTGCAAACAAAATCCGTTTTCACACACTGGCAAAAGTAGAGAAAATAAATGATAGAACATCTTTTATCTTACCTCTCATGAAGAATATGCAAATTTCAACATTGCGCGTCGAACAAGCGTAGTATGGGTTCTGATGAGTCAGTAAACAGTTGACAATTTTCCGTTTCAAGTTGAGACCATTTCAAAGAAATATCCTGAGCCACACTGCTACCGCTTGCTTCTAAACAGTTGTCATTGAAGAACATTGTTCACCTGATGTTTTCTGAAATTTTTAAATACATAAATGAATACTTTTTCCACGTGATAAATAAGAAACACATTTAAGTGTATTCGTATTAAATTCAACATTCGAGTATTTGCAAATCAGCAACAATACTGTTCACTCACTCACTCAAAGTTGACTATATAGCAACATTTCAAGATAGTGCTGCTGGATAATTTGAAAATTTGCATAAACCTGAAATGAAATGAAACACGTCGAAATTGTACAAATTATTGAACAATGTTAGTCGACCCGTTGAACACAGATAGTTCACTGATTCGATTCTCTTACGATGATCGATCATCTTTGATGCTGCAATTAAAAGAATAATTATTGCAAAAACAGGAAAAAATTGCATGCATTTATGTTTCAAGATTAACTGTCCATACCAGAACTAGATGAATTACACTTTTTCAATGGAAAGAGAAAACAAAACAACTAAACAACAAAACGTTTGCATGCAAACGAATTTATGAACAACTGCAGGTAAGATTGTAGAATTCTTAATTTCGTATAAAACAGCGACGTTTCGCCTGCTGTTTTTCGCTGTATTGTAGTGATAACTAGCCGGGTGGGTGCTCATTTAGCTAGTGGTTAACACAGGCTGTGTGATAAAGTTGAAAAATGAACGCAGCAAAATTGTACTACTTCTTTGCATGTCTTTTTTCTCAGCATCTAAAAGTTGTATCCAAAAATGAAATAAACTAATTTTCTTTCCATTATGCAAATTCAATTAAAAATTATGTTAAATATTTTTTATTCATACAACACAAGAGAAGAATTTGCAACCGCTGTCTGTATCTGCGTGTAAGCGTTTGTCATTTGTTTTAGCAATGGCGTTATTCCAACCGCAGACAATGCTGCTGCCTTCGACCAGCAATTGCACAGCAAGACCGTCGGTGCAGTTGCAGCCGAAATCAGAGGCAGCACAAACGAAGCGGAAACTGTTTCGACCGTGGTTGGACGACACCACGGATTTCGAACCACACCCTTCGCTTGCATCGGTTTCCAGCGGTGAGAAGAAACATTTCCATCCTCAACAACAACAGCTGCAACTGCCAGTACCAAATGCGCAGTCATTGAAATCCGATGATGATTCTTCTAAAAGTGCCATCGAATTCCTGGCTACAAATTTGGGAAAAACGTCCGACGGTCACCAGTGCATCTACTGTGGAAAGCTGTACTCGAGAAAATACGGTCTCAAGATTCATCTTCGCACCCACACCGGTTTCAAGCCGCTTCGCTGCACCATTTGTCAAAGGGCGTTCGGAGATCCCAGTAATTTGAACAAACACATTCGCCTGCACCAAATTGAACTTAGAGGACAGTCGAATTTGAAATGTCCACACTGCGGGAAATGCTTAGTTCGAAAAAGGGATCTGGATCGTCACATCGCATCCCGACACAGCAGCAGCTCACTGTAAATGAACAATCCCATTTATAAAGAAAATTATGCATGCTTGCTAGTTAGTTAGTTTGGTCTGGTGTAAAAGTGTGTGCATGCGTGCGTGTATGCTGATGTGTTCATGTGAGCTGAATCTCAATCAACTCACAAAAAACAACAGCAGCCATAGTTTTTCCCTTCTTTCTTCCATATCCCCATCCGAATGCTAAAATTATACAACAAAAAAAATAATTTCATGCACCATTTTCAGTATTGTTTTTTTTCTACTTTTTGTTTTGATCCCTCCTTTCCAATCAACGCTCAGTTAATGATAATTGAAAACATGTGACAGATATTATTAATTAAAGAGGCAAGGCACAAGACTTGTACGCTTTGTTAAACAGGCGAACTCTGCGGTGAGGTCAGTGCACCGCCTTTTCTAATCCTCGACCATGGTCAAGGAGCGGTTAGTTGAAAATCAGCAAACGCCATCTTTTGCACGCTTTTCCGCGCCGTCGCCTCCGCTTCTCAAGCCACTGAGCACAGACCAGCAGTGACCGGTCGTCAATCTCGCCTCTGTGTAAGCTTGTAATCAGCACCACCTGCTGGGCAAATTTTTCCCCAATCAGCAGCATTGATCTTTTTCATTTATCAAACGCAACGATTAAAAAAATATTGGCGTACAATGAAAACGCATATTCCCCGTAACAAACTTGTCATCGTCTACAAGCAAAACAAAATATAAAAGAAATAAAGCAGTATGAAAAACTTTAAAAAAACCAATGATCATACATCTATCTTTGTAAAAAAACATCATTCATCTCATTTATACATCTGGAAAATTGCACTTCGCCGTATATGTACACTTTCATGTACATATACGGCAGTTTGCATTTTCACACTCATGTACAGGTGCAAAATAGCTGGTCTGTAGCTGTGCCTGAATGTTTTTTCAAGTTATAATTTGAGTGATCATTATGCGTGTATACATTGTAAAGAAAATAGATAAAAATTCTGTTATTCAGTAACAGCATCTCACTTTTCCAAAGTAAACAAAGCAGTAAATGAATAAAATATTTATCAAAGTAAAATGACTATATCATCAAATAAATATACCATACCCCGCTTCGCAGAAACTGGTCAACGAGAAGTAATATATGCATAAAATGTAATATAATATATGATATAATACGAAAAAAAATTATAAAGACAAAGAAATGGACTACAGACTAAATAAATAATTTCAGAAAAAAAATTTCCACGGCAACAGTGGATGATGAGACAAACAGTGCAGAGAAAGATAGATGATGAGAGAGAGACAGACGATGATCACCATTTCAAAATGATTATTCATCATCATGATGATTATTCATCTGCTGCTTGATGAAATTTTCTTGTATATTGGTATAAATAAAATATTATTATCGTTCAGCAAAAGCGAAACTATGCAACACAGCGGATGCACAAATGGAAGAAGAGTGACAAAGATATCACAGCAAGTCAAGCAAACCCGAAACCTTCAGAACACTCGTTAATCGCCAACAGCAGCATATGCCGCAGTTTGTCATACGTTTCGTACGGCGGCAAGTCCAACTGATTAAAGCTAAATTACAATTCAATAAAAGCACGACGACAGTATAAATTAACACATGAAATATAAAAAATAAAACAAAAAAAAACACATACCACGTGTGAGCCGCAGGCAGACGATCGACTGATCGGTCGTCGCGGTGAATCTGGAAACGCTGCGCCCCGTGCATGCCCGGCAAAGCGGCAAAACCTTGCAACGGAACTCGACTAGTGCCGGTAACAAACTGCAAGAGTTTAGCTCTTTCAGCGTGATCAAAAGAACGCACCGCTCGCCAAAACCACTGAATCTAAAAATGATATAAATATAAATTACTGAACATACAAACAAACAGATATAATTTTAATAAGTACATTTGTAGTAATTAATGTAGAGATTTAAATAAATTTATAAAACATTGCATTACCTGCAGTGAATTTTTGTTGTATTTGTAATATTCAGTATTCTGTTGCAAATCGTCAATGTCAATTATTGGCAAACCACTGATCAAAAGTTCAAGCTCTTGTTCATTAAAAATCGAAATCAAACGTCTCGGAATAATGTCATAAAAGCCTTCCAAAAAGGCATTGAGTTGCTGTCGAATAGCTCCTTTAAAAATATTTCAAAAGACGAATGAATAATAAATACAAAAAGTAAAATCTCCAAAAATTACCTGTCATTTTCATTTGACAAACTAAGCGGACGTATTCCATCTTGTTGGCATCTGTTACTAGAATAGTCCGGCCTTCAGGCTTCAAATCACGTATTTCACGAACACCAAACTCTTCCACCTGGGAAAAAGAAAATCACACACAGAAGAAGAAAAAAAACATCCCAAAATGACACCCACCTCAAGAGAAAACGTCAAATCGTAACCTAAAGTTGACACTGGATTCTCCAACAAGAACACCATTGACTGGTAGAAGGATGGATCTTCTGATTCAATATCAGTATATCTATATTGAGACACACGTATAAACACGGTGGTGGTACAGATATACAATTGCACGTCAACAATGGAATACATACTTGACCGGTTTGCTGAGAATGTGCTTATAAAAAGCACGGGTAAAGTAACAATCCAACAATTTATTATCGTAAATTGCCTTTGCAATCAGTCGACCAATAAACTGAAAAAATTAAAAAAAAACAATGCATATATATAATATGTAAGTATATAAATTAAAAGAAAAAAAATTACTTTAAAATATTGCAAGTGTTCCCTGTTGATGTATGAAGACGGATTGATAGTGTAAGTGACCGAATCACCGGATGCAGTCATGAACAACGCGTAATTGGGATCGAATATTTCGCGAGTGATCACAGAAAACCATTCGCGAAGCAAACCACCGGCATCTTGTCCTTCCTCACCTAAATAAATATGAATTCAATTCCAAATATATATACACATATGTATAGTTAAAAATAATCAATTAAATATAGTATTGTTTTTCCTGCTTCAAACATTCGTTCATTACAGAAATTAAAATCGCTCAAACAGTCTGTTACCGTCAAATAAGATGTAGAAACGACTTTTCCATTCGCTCGGTCTCAAGCGAAACAACTCGCGAAAACTGTCTTGAAAGATCCGATCACGTTTCACCCGTACTGGCGTATCATCGGCGCTGTAAAACAAATTCAAAAAAAAACATTAAATTCACCACACATGTGCAAATGAATATATTGCTTATTATATTTTCCAAGTGTAATTTTTACCGAAAGGTTTGGTCGACACGTTCCAATTCCAATCTGAAATATCGACGCTTGATGTCGAAATCCAATATGCGAGTATAATTGATCAAAACGGAAAAAGGTCCCGTATTCAACGGTGTTTTCGACTGCCTTATGATTTGATTCAGCACAGTACGATGTTTTTCTATAAACATTTTAAATCAATCAATCACTGATTTGCTACATTATTTAAATTTCACCAGCTTCACCAGAGGTTGGCGTATCTCATTTACCTGCAAAACGAATAAACATTTGCACATCAAGTGGCAAATTTCGAAAATGAGGATCGCTAGACTTCATTGCATCGTTGCTAGAAACGGTCATATCTGAAAACGCCTGAACAGAATTAGAAGCGGAGCTCTCGGTCAGGGTGTCACTATCCGGCCTAGTGGACGATTGCAAAAGCGTACAGAGTTCATTCTGAAACAATAAGTGCAATAAATCTCAACAGGTTGAGAAGAAAGGCAAAATCAGAAAAGAAGAACATCAACAAACCATATGCCTCTTGTCATCGCCGTGTATAATGAAAAATGCCTCGACGGCAGGTTGCAAGATTAAAACCGCGTGTGGATCTGCACTTTCATCCAACAGTGTCAAGCATTCGCTCAGCAAATCCCAAAGATTGTCCACTTGCATTGACACAGTCAAAGGTTGTACTTCAAGCTCAAATACGGGTCCTTAATAAAAAAAGTGATTTTTGCAGGATGATAATAATATAACTCATCTTAGTGGAACACATCAATAATAATAAAAGGTATTAATTAAAACTAGATGAAATTAAATACGAAATGGAGAAAAAAATCACTTTCAATCTCACTTTGAGTTTCTTCGCCAACCAGTTCATTATTACTAGAACCATCACCACTGGACAAAGCTGTGGTGGAAGTCGAGGTTACTGTTACAAATGGTGCATTACTACTGTCCGAGACTTCGATCACCACACTGGCCACTGGCGAAACTGGTGCAGCGACGGTAGCAGTGCCGCTTTCATCACTGGTGGTGGTGGTTGCGGTAGCGGCAGAAGAGGCTGTAACCGTTGTCGAAGAAGCGTCTGTTCCAGCAGTTGTTGTCGCCGCTGGTGCTGGTTCAACAGCTGCGGTATTTTCTTGCCGTCCCTCTTCCTGTGATGAACCGTTTCGACGGTCACGATCCCGATCTCCAGTACTCATATCACTCTCGTCAATTACTTCTGCAATAAAGCACAAATGTTACTATTTATCGTAAAAATTCACCTGCACTGCTGATATGGTTAATTTATTCAATAAGAATAAAATAAAAAATGCTTTTTTTCACCTTCTGAGTCATGAAGTTCAAAATCAAATGATGCAGCGTCTTGCTCGAAATTCGGGTCCCGTTCGTCAAATTTCTTCATACTATGCTTCATGCTCAAAATGCTGTTAATAACGCGCAACAAGCATGTCTGCATTGAGTTTTTCTTGCTCAACAGTTCCATCGATGGACACTGCAATTCTTGACTGCAGGCAAAATTGGGCGCTTTAGCTGGAGAAGTGCTAGACACCACCAACGTAGTGCCGGTAAATCTGATACAAAATTAATAAATCCATTTCATCAATCAACAACAACAATATTCGTAGAATAATCAAAAATGATAATCAATCATCATTATAAGAAAAAGAAAAAAGCACAACAAATAATACCTGTCGATCATTCTTCCACGAGCCGGTAACAATGATGAACTGCTGCTAGCAGTAACAAACTGGGCAGATGTTCCTGGTTCGTTGTTTTTCAAACTGCGCATTTCTTCGAGCAAAACAATCAATTCCTTGCGTAGCGCACCGGCCAACTCGCGAGCCGCTTCAAAAAGCAACTCGAAAATACGCCTGCGAGTTGCTGGACCCAACGCAGCAGCGCAACGAACCAATATCAGCCGGGCATCGTTGCGATTATCACCACTACTACTGTCTCTAACCAGAACCTGCATATTAATTAAATTAAATTAAATTAAATGCAATAAATTTCCATTCAACTGTTTCCAGAAAATTGTATAATTTCTTACATCGATCAACAACTTCAACTGCTCTTCCAAAAACACGCCTTGGTCCAAAACGGTATCGGAAATTTGCGCCAACGACGTCGATGTAACATGCTGCAATGTGCTCAGCAGGATACTTTGTAACCCATGACGCTCCACAATAACTGGGTGGCGTAAAAATAAAACCAATTGACCGAACAGAGAATCCTCCACGCCACACTGTGCAGTGGTATCTGGAAAACCTAAAGACACAATTTTCGGCGAATGTTTTGTTCGACTATTCGCAGAAGATGGATTATTCAGCTTTGTCAATATATCCCAAAAGTCCGACCTAAACATTCAAACAAAACATATACAATTTTATTTAAAAAAATGCAACATTCCCATACCTCATACGATCAACTGCCGAACTGCTCCGCCTTCTCAAAGTGGGCATTTTGGATGCGCTCTGCGGCTGTTGTTCGTCCCCTTGCCTGGCAGAACCAGCCTGTTGGGCTGTACTGCCGCCTTCGGCTTCGGCTATGGACGCAGAAGCGCTATCACCAGTATTGGCAGCATTTGATTGTGAATTTAATAATTTGCGCAGCTGTGGAAAGAAAGAATGGGAATATGACTTGGCAATGGCAGCAATCGTGTTTATCACGGCGGTACTGACGGCGGGCACAACGAGGGGATGAAGCAACACTGGAGTCAATTGCGGAAACAGCAGGGCCCGCTTGCCACCGGATGTTGTCGGTTTCGAGATGCGAAACACTTCGACACAATTTCCCAGTTTGCTGGTCACTGTCATCGACAGCCAACCCTTGTTTTCGCTGTTCGCCGAACTCAGATGCAGACCACCGGCAGCCCCGGCTGCTTCGTTGCGTCTATGTGAACTACGGGTCACAACTGTCGAACGGCTCGGGGTTGGGCTGAAAGTGTAACTGGACAAATCACCAAATTCAGGATCTGAAGGTCTGACGCCGCCCAAGGTCGATCCGCCGACCAAATCAAGCGACATCCACGTTCGCTGTAAAATTGAAACCAACGCCCGAAGCAGCCATTCTCGAGTACCAGGGTGCGCGCAGACCGTACGCAGAATGCGCGTCAGACGGGCGGTCGACAAACGTGAATCGTCGACAAACAACAAAACCAGTAAACAAGTCAACGATTCTCGATCGAATAAAGCACTGCTACGAGTGCTCAAAGTGGTATTTGTAGTGGCAGATTTGGAACCAGTGTGACCACCAAACTGGGTTCGAGTGTAACTGGGAGTATCACGATTCCAATTGGCTAACTGCTGTCTCAAGCTGCGCATGTCTGCTGGCACAGGACGTCTGGCCAAGCGGATGCCATGCCGAGGACGCACTGAATCTAAAAAATTAACAATTAACGATTTTGCACCAATTTATCATGCACTGCAAGATGCGTACTATCGCCACGCTGACCGTTGCGTCCTGTACGAACCACGTGATAATGACGAGGTCGACCTGAAGATAATTCAAAGTAAGCATCATTCATTCAACTGGCATTTAATAACCTCCCCCCAACCCACCCACAAACACACACGGTGACTTCTATCGTCACTTTAAGCAAAAACAAAAGAAAATAGCATTATAAAACATTTGACATAACCTTACCAGTTTCTCGATTATTGAAAGTCAGTTGAATATGCCGGGCCTCGGCAGCAATGTGACTTGGAAAGAACGCCATTTGACTCTCATCCGCATCCGACAGTATCTGACGTCGCAAAGGCGCTGGCAACGTTTCAAAAAATGTAGCCAAATCCATCTGTCCATCTGGATTGTTCTGCTGTTGACTACTTATTCGATGCTGCGCAATTACCTTCAAAATATAAAAAATTATAGTTACTAATATTTGAATAAAAATTCAAAGTGTCAAAAAATGTACTATTTGTAAAGCGAATAAATTTAAAAATTTCTTACCTCTTCTTGCAATTCAGGAGGCAATGCCACCAAGAAATCCATCGATATAGCCGGGGGAGCTGAACCGTCGGTTCCTTCGGCAGAGCGACTTTGCTGCTGCAAACGGAGCAATCGCCACTGTTCTGCAATAACTTCAGCTCGAATGTTCTCCGGGAGTTCTGCCAAAAAGGCGCGATCAACGCCTTCTGGAATCGGCGTATCACCCAAAATGTCCCGTATACGCCGCTGCTCTTCAGTCAGCTCTTCTGTTTCAGCTCTGCAATGCCAACAACAAATGATAAGAATGTTATTAGATTCGTATCTTCTTTTATCATTATTGCAAAACAACTCACGTTTCCGGAGCAGCGGTGGTCGCATCCGCTGCTACCGCAGCGTCAGCATTGGATTCGACATTTTCCTGCGGCTCTTGTTGTTGTAGCTGCTGCTGTTCTTCTGCAGCCACTCTTCCCTGAACAAGATCTGGTTCTGGGACTGGATCTACAACACAGATAAAATATACATACAATTATCTCATCATTACAGACAGCATCATTCTTTTTTAAAATTACCCAATTGTTGATCCTGTTGCTGTTCGGATGTTTCGACTAACCCACCAGTCATTATCAACATATTACAAGCTTCTTGTAAAGCATCCGGATCTGGCATATCCAACCTCCCAGGAGTTTCTGAAAATTAAAAATGACTATAATAATAATAATAGTGAACAGCAACCACTAATAATAGACGATTAGGCATATATGAGAAACAAAAAAACATATACAACAAAAATCACATGTAAAAGCTGAATAAATTGGAGAGAATATACTCTCACCAATGAATACCAAAACTTTCAAAACAATGCTATCGCACAACAGACGATGCACCGCTCTGATGTAAAATCAGTCAGTGGAATGATGTGTGCATCACAAACAAAAAATTCCTTCTCCTTCTACCGTTTTCATCAATTCCTCGCCTCCAGATCTCTGCTTAACTTTTACTTTATTTTTACTCCATCCCTCCCCCCTGCCTGCCCACTCTTTTCGTTATTTTTCTTGCTTTTGTATTTAATCTTTTTCAATCAATGACATTTATTTATCAATTGTTATGAAGCAGAACACAATTTATCCTGAAAAAAATAAATATAAGAACTTACCAAAGTGCTCTTGAGCTTGTCTCAAAGCTTCAAGGAATGCATTATCAGCTACAATGGGGATCTCTGGGTTAGCATCATTATTGGCCGCCGGCTGCTGTTCCGGCTCAGCTTGCTGCTGCTGAAAAAGTCGTTGACTGTTAGCGACTACTTGTTGCCGCGATCCTTCAAATAATACTTGTCCATCTGCAACAGATACCCAAGAGATTTCTTGTTCAATGTCGTTTCTGTCTTGACTTATAAACGATTCAGCTAATTGACTACTGTTGGCCGAATCCCGCGGATGATCCCCCGTCACCATCGCTCGCACCTGTCCTGGCTCATCTTGGCTTGCTGTGCCGGAAGTGTTGTTATTCTCTGACTTTTTGGACTTGTCCTCGCTATTGGCAGCCGATAACGCTTCTGCTTGCTTTTTGGACAATTCGTCGTCTCGACGCTTTTCCAAAGCTTTCAGTATGTCTTCTCTCACTCCTACAATGCACAACACATCAAGTCAAAATTTGAAAAAGAAAAATAAAGAAAATAAACAATGTGAATGCACAAAAATCAAATGATTTGTGCAAATAATAGAAGATTAACTTAAGATTGGTTGAATATTAACTAAGAAATAAATATGCATAAAATAGACAGAGCAATCTCAGCAGAGTATGATAAATAAAATAAAAAATTCCACATACCTAACCACGCAAGATAAGTGGAATCCATTTCGAGCAGACTTCCTTCTTGCATGATTCGCGTAAAAAAGCCGCAAACTTCGGTTGTCATCGGCATGTTAGCCTCAGAGCTGTTTGTAACATTCAATCTGCTTCCAAAATTTATCTTAAAAATAGTTTGAATTTTAATAGTAAACAAAGTATTTAAATAAAAACACTAAAATTTATTGAAAATTACCGATCGCAACGTATCGGTAAGCGACCTCTGAAACATGACAAAACGTTCCGCAGGACGTACTGCGTCAGAAAAAAAATCACGCCAAAATATATCATCGGTATCTACGATTCTAAAAAAAAGAGCAACAATATTAATTCTTCATGCGTAAAAAAATAACAGACATTTAAAAACAAAAAAAATACAATTTTTGTAATTTTAAAAGATTTGAACACAATTCATTATAAAAAGAACAAAATCATCATCATCAACGCATCATGGAAATTATCACTTACGGCATTGGTTCTGTAACTCGAATGCGGAAAGCGCTTTGTCGATTCAACTGTACAATTCGAGGCAGTGCAGATCGATGCTGCCCGCCCCGATTACGACCAAGAGTCCGGTAGCCGAATTCAACATCCGGCTCAATAGTGATACTAGGCACATCGTGGTGCCAACGTTCCTCGCGACCTTCCGAAGACAGTTGATTAATGACATCGCGTACCCCTGAAAACAAATAATTCATACACAATAATAACAGCAACAAAAGCGTGCAAAAAATACCATTGCTATTCGATGAAAGAGTTTGACGCAACAGATCACCAAGCGCGCCAATCGAACCAGCCAAATCGTTCGACGAAATTGTGTTATTATTGTTCTGCTCAACGAAAGAAGTATCGCGAAAACTATTCGACAACTGAACAAAAATGATAATAAAAATGAAATACGAATTATTATGAGCATTTTAAAAAACAACATAAATGAATACAATATCAATCATTCCACTTTTCTGCTTGTCAACAACAAATAAATAAATAAATAAATAAATAATCCCAATTCTTACTTCGTCGTCTTCATCTTCGTCATCGTCGTCGTCGTCGTCGTCATCGTCGTCTTCTTCATTCACATCATCTTCAACAGCCTCATATTCCGAATCATCGTTGTCCGCTTCCTCCTCTTCTTCCTCTTCTCCCACTTCATGATCATCGCCGTGATCAGCTTCCTCTTCTTCCTCATCCTCGCCAACTTCTTCGTTAATATCAATTTCCTCCTCTTCCACGTCTTCATCCTCGTCGTCCTCGTCATCTTCGTCATCATCTTCTTCATCATCGTCTGCTGCGAGGTTGTGAACAATGAATTCGGGAAAATTATCATTTCCATTCCCCTGTGGAGGTTCCGGTGCAACCTCTATCGTGTCTTCCCGGTCAAAAAATGCATCCGATGAGAAGTCACCATCCAATGACCGCAATGTGGGGAATTCACTGTCAAAAACTGTGAACTACAGAGAAAACAAAATTAAGCTTATCTTTTAAATAAATCTTATTGCACAATCTGACCAGATTATTCCCACGACCGTTTGCTGAAGCCAAATTGAGAAATACATAATCATGACCGGACGAGTCGACAGTTTCTGATATGCGAATCAGACTGCGCCGACCGGCCTGACCATTGGATGTCAAATAATTAATCGCCGGTGTTCCCATCGATCGCGAACGACTGGGATAAAAGTGTTGACGGGAAATTTCGTCCAAAGCCTTCAGCATGCAATTAACTGTCAGCACAGATTGCCCGTCGGATAGATCCAACGAATGCGGTATACGGGCCAAGTCGACCAACAGTCGCTTTTTGACAAACCACCTCAAAATACTCTTAAATCTCGTGTTTTGCGGTGGTGGCAATTTCGAGTCCTTCGGTATTTGCACCTCACTCAATGGACAAACTTCGACAATATGACACAACAATGACATGAGATTATCCAAAATTTTGTGCTTTCGCTGAAAATATTTCATTGTACGGAATAAATACAAATCAATAAATGCCACTGCACAACGAAAAACAATTTTACTTCATTGTTGTTCAATGCCAGAGCACGGGCCAATGCGGCTTTGATTTCAGAAACCACCGCCGCTTGAGACTCTTCACAGTGCACACAGGCAGCTAGAGAGCCGAAAACTGCCTTAACACCATCAACAAATGTCTGTCCTTTGGATTTCCACTCTTCGAATTCACCTTCGATCAACACATCCAATATATGCGCTAGTGGAGATCGATTCTACAATTGAATATCAATCATATTTCAAATCTTTTTTCCTTTCACAAAGCATAAGCAATAAATCAGCAAAATAAAAACCACCACAGATGACTAACATCGACCGATAATAATAATTAATTAATGTAATTTTTAATGTAATACAGTAAGTATCAAGTGAAATTTATGTTCTTTTTTAAAAACCTTCATTTTCAATATTCAATATCAAGTAAATGGATAGAATTCGAAAACGCAACACTTACGTCGCTAGTATTCAAACTACCGGATTCATTTAAGCGAAAATTAACGACAACAGAAGCCGCGTCAGGATAGCATTGAATAATCTCGGCTAAATAAAGCATCACTAAAGGTTTTGGAAACAATAAAGATCCAACCAATTGACTTTCTCCCTAAAACAACAAGAATGACAATACGAATAACAACCGTAGAATAATTTCCAACTCACCTCTGCTGATTCCCTCTGAAACAGTCTACTGCTAGATGGTTTCATTTCAGCTCTCGAATCTTTGACTAAAGAATAAATTACACGTCGCATCATAAAAAAATTCAAAAATATCAAAAGCAAAAAAAAAACAAAACAAAAAACCAATCTAATACATTGCAGTCAGTTTCAATTCAGTGCAAACTTACCCACACTAGATACGGATGACTTTTGTTTTGTCATTATGTATTCGAGTAAAGTTTTTATCAATTCAAATGCTGCCGGCTTCAAATGTGGCGATCTGCTGTTCACAACAGAAGGTGTAGCGCAACTAAGTTCCAAACACACTGTCGAAGGGGCAGCAGCGCCTTCGTTGTTGTTGTTGTTGTTGTTGTTATTGTTATTATTATTATTATTACTACCACTATTATTACTGGTATTATTAGCGTTGGCTAAAATTTTGAAACAAATAATAATCAAAACTTATGAATAAAAACAGTAATAATGCAACCAATTATTACTTCGATTTTCGTTAGAGGCGATGTTAATTTTTGCCGTTCTCTTGAATGCCTTCGCAAACAGATTCATATCGCGACATGCGAATGGCTCCAACAAGCAGAGCAAACATGAAAACTCTTTCAATTCAGTACTTGTGTAATTGCTGATTGCCATATGACCGGTCAGCAGACTCGCAATTATCTGAATATAATATTAATTATATTAAACGAACCCATTAAAACAATAATATTAAAAAATATGATAAGCAAATGTTTCACAAAGTGAAAAACAATTGTACTTTTTCCATCAAATTTTGCAAATAGTCAGGATCTTCAATGATGTGACGCAACAGAAGCATCACCATATCTTCAACGCCGACAAATTTTTGACTTTCGTCAAGGGCAAAGAGCCGCTTAATGGTTCCATGAAATACTATGTATTTTGTACGCGAGTGATCGCGTGTCAAAAGTAGAATAATTCGCAATATTCCACGCAGTGTTTCAGCGTGAACGCTCGAACCGATCATCTCCACAGCAACGCTAAAATAAATATGAGCAAATTTTTTATTTTCACGGTTATTATGTCATTTCAACAATTTCTTTAAAAATTGGAATACGTGCATACATAAGTGCATACTTACTTTAGTAAAATTTCTTTATCGCACGAGCCTAAATCTTCCTTTTTGAACGTCGCCATATCAACGTAATTTAAAAACGGATGATAACAGTAAGTAACTGGAGTATTATTATCTGGTGTGAAATATACAGGAAATATAATAAAACTTAAAAATAAAACATTCTTTAAAAAAATTATTCACTAACCAGCAGAATTTCCATCGCTGTTTTCTGGACGAAGGCAAATCACTTTACGAATAATATTCGTTTCATAACAAAACTTCAAATAAAAACCAATTCATTACACATATACATAAATTATAAAAACACTCACTTGTATCATTAAAAAAAAGTCAATTCTATATGTACGCCGTCCTTGCGAAAAGTATACATACTGGTCTCCACCCATAAAAGCATCGTTGATTTTACGATTCACACTTGGACTATAGCAGTACCACTGTCGATCCCAAAATTTCCAAACGTAATTACGGCACTATAATACACACGCAATATTTATCATATTCAACATAACATGCAATGCAACATTTGCGTGGAAAAAACAAAATAAAAAAGATAAAAACTATCATTCAACAATTAAAATAATATACTCGCGCTTGAATAATAAAAATATGCAAAAAAGAAAAATGGAAATAAAAAATATCATCTATTTATATTGAATTAATTAATGTTATACAAGAAAAAATAAGTCATTATTGTATTTTATTTATTACCTTGGGTATGGCCAACAGACGGTCGACCACTTCGCACGTATACACGTGCAATTCAAGTATTCGCAAAATATATGCTAACCAAGCTTGTGACCGTTTTGACATGAGGCTGAGAAATGTCGTGTTTTTCTTTTTTAAACCAATTAAAACGATGAATTCTTCAAACTTGGCCAACAATTTCGTCTCATGCAACATAATTGCCATAGGCACTTGGAATTGCTGGAAAATGAAAGAAAAATCATTATAATCAAATCAAATGCCGTCATACATAAACAACAAGCTCGAATGAAGAAAATTGAAAAAAATAAAAACGGTTTTTTTTTCTCAAATTATCAAAAATACATACTACAAATAGACGATGCAATAAATTTAGCAAAGTCGATAATTCTTCAAATTCGAATCGACTATCGCTCAGGATGGTAGTAGTACGATCAACGTCCGAATGGTCTTCCATCATCTGTTCAATTTCAATCATTGTTGCAGTAACTACCGAGCACAGCTGAAATGACGACATGAATTAGCATGAAAAATTACTGGATGATAAAATAAAATTTTCAATTCCACCATACCCGATTACAAAAGATCAACAAGTATGTTTTCACGCTCTTGAAGCCGAACAAAGTTATCACAATGCTAAACAACGGTGTAAGTGCCGCTGCCAGCTTCGGTGACCGCTTCAACAGCAAAATTGACGACGGCAACAAATCCTTCTCGGCAAAACGGAGAAACGCTTCCGAACGCTCATCATGCTCTTTTGGAACAACACTTTGGGAAGCAGTTTTGGATGCTTGCTTGGGCAGCTGAGTTTTGTCGGAAGACGAAGCTGGCGGCATTTGGGCAGCGTTCGACCCGGCACTAATCACTGGTGCCAGAATATTTCTGCCACTGGTCCTGGGTTCCATCTCTAATTCTATTTCCATCTCTAACTGCCTCTCTATCTGCTCAAACAGCGGCGGAAACGAACCAATGTCCATCATTTGAGTACGATTGCCGGTCAAAAACTCTTCAATAGTAGCATTGATTTCCTCCCTTGAAGGCTGTTGTCGGAAGCCGACACCTCGTTGATTACTGCTACTACTACCACTACTACCAGCAGCAGCTGCTTGAATCTCGGGCTGCATAAAAAAAGCAAACCAAATGCAAAAAACAATAATTTTAAAAAATCCTCAATGAAAAAATAATAAAATCAACAACAAAATGATACAAGTACCGGTCGTTGCTGTTGTTGTTCACCACCGGAGGAAGACATGGTCATTAAAGACAAAGCAATTGCCTGTCGCAACTGCTCTTCATCGTCACCAACATCCGCTTGATTGTCATGCTGAATTGTTAAGAAAGAAAAAAAATTTACAAATTTAATTTTGACAGTAACTATAACATAACATAACAAAAGTACCACCTGCACAAGGGCTCGATTCGAGGAGGCGTACAGACAATATTCTGCAGCCTGGTCCACATTGGGCAGTCGCGATAAAGCTTCAGTTGCCAGCTGTTGACTGAAACCCACATCCATTAACTGAAAATCAAATGAACATGAACGCCATTAGAAAAATCAGCAATGTCAAACAGATCGACGAAGTGGATATACTTGTTGCAAGTGCACCGGATTGACTATTTGAGAAATCTCGGAAATAACTTCCACCTCGGCTTGCACAACGGAAGATTTTTCCGAACTTTTTCTCTCTTCCTAAATAAGAAAAGAAATAACATATAACATAAATAAAAATCATAAAAAAAAATTTTCAACTTACAATTTTTCGGCTTTCATAACGCAACGCGTGCAAAGTGATTCTAGAAAGAGCAGATAACGATTCATCGCTCTTCAATTTCGGCGACGACGGCAAACGGTGCCAGAGGCTGATCAGCGTTTTGTACATAAACTACAAAAAATAAATGAAAACAATCAACCGATTCAAATATACTGCATGTATATTATACATAAATTTGTTTTCTCTTTTCTTTTTTCACACATAATAATTAATTATTCATAGACTGCCATCAACTCACCTTGCTAAGACTGCTGATGATCACGGGATGAGGCGTGTTCGGAAACGAGGAACGCCCTTCAGATTCACTTCGATGGTCAAAATGCTTCCCTCTGATCAGTTTGTCTATCAGCACCAATACATCAGAAATAAAGCCGCGGGCGTCTGAGCCTTAAAAATGTACATATTTATTTATAATCTATCCGCTGAAACAGCATAACTGATGTTCAACTTACCACAACTTTTTCCATATTTATCTTTACCCAACCAAAGTCTGTCACTGTCCACTATATTGGACAAATTTCTAAAAATACAGCATTTTAGATGATGAAAAATAAATAAATCATTCAATTATTAACCATTAAAAGTTAAAACTTACTGAAGCATTTGAAAAGTGGAAACTCTTTGGAAGAACTCAATAACCGGTGTTACGTGCAAATGTTCATAATCCAAAAAGATATCGTTCAGCAATTCCAGCGTTGCCGTGCAAATGTACAAACTTGAACGATAAAAATGAAAAATTGAAGAGAAAAAATTGATAATAATAAATCAGAAAGACAAAAAAAAATTTTTTTTCAATACCATGCATCTAAATTCTTCGAGTTTATGCTAACTTTGTTAATCGAGCATAAGGTTTTGACCAGATGTGTCATCGCCTTGTCGCCTTCAACAGTCACAGCAGTACGATCCGCGAATTGGGCAAAGCGTCGTCCAGGAATTCCAGGACGGTTGGTCTGCGTCAATTTTGCCAAACGACCGAAGAAAAACTTCAACTGCAAAATCAGTCTAAAACAGAACAATTTAAATTAAATTAAATCAACGAAAATGGAATAAATTCACAAATTATTCGATCATTTGCAAATCAAAAGGCTACATGTTGTGCAATATGATAAATGAAAAGAAGGAAAAAATAATAATAAAATAAAATCTGCTTCTCCTCGCTTACCGTTCGCAAAAATACAATTCCATCGGAAAGCAGCGTAAAGCTGTCGACTTTTTCGAATGATTGCAAGTAGTTGAATCGTTGGGCAATTCATTCATCACCGCACGACGAAGTAGTTGCATGGAAAGAGTATCTAAAAAAATGACAACTTTCTTGTATGCATAAATGATGCATATTTTCCATTCAATAAACAAATAAAATAAAATAATATGAACCATTAGCACCGGGAAACGATTTGGCATCCAAAGTGTGGCCGTCCTTCATAAATTGACTGACCGACACAGGTCCGTTTCGACGTACGGCTTCCTCGGTTGCCGAAGCAACGCAGCCCATCTCCAACAGCAACACCAGGTGAACTTTGACCAGAGTTTCGACAAGTGGAAATTCGTTAATTGTCTTCAAAATGATTGATCGATTTTCTCCCTTAAAATTCCACAAACAAAAACAACAACAATTCTCAATACAGTATGCTAAACAAAAACCAAAACACACAACCCCCCCCCCACACACACACCTGTTGGAAGATCGTCGTCAACATGCACGATAGAACATAGATGTGGTTGAACAAATCGAACACTGCAGAAAATTGACTACTGCTATATACTGTAGATTCGACTGTTTGCACTCCATCGGGAAAGTGCTTCACCAACACCGAGTGACGAACATCCGGTCGATCAGCAGTTTTGCTGTGATAGGAAAATAAGTTCTTCACAGCCCTGGCTCGATCGAGTGCCGAAGAAAATATTCCCTCGAATACCAATGGATTATGGGTCACCACCTAAAGGACGACAATTTATTCATTTAAATCTGCACAATCTTCTCCTGTTAAATATTATTCTCCAAAATTATATAAAAACAAAAAAGAAATCATAATCTTCTGAGTAAAAAAATATGCTTACGTAAAGCTGTCGGCAAATAGTGGCCAATAAATAATACAATTGCCCGCCCATGTAATCAACAGGTATATTGCCGCAGCCAATCAAATCGACCAGACTGTACATACCTCCGAGATTGAGAAACAATCTGAAAAGCGTATATCGCACACATTACAAATCAATCAGACTGATAAACAGATGATTGATATCATTAATTAAAATTGAAAAAACAGAAACAAAAACCATCACCATACCTGGCATGTTCGTCATTCTGGTTGCGACTGAAAAGACCATGCAGAAATTTTAAAACATTTTCAAAATAATCCACCAACGGGACGACCTGCTCATTCGACAAATCATTACGACTGCTGCTATTTTCACTGCTGCAAAAAGGTTTCTCATAATTACACAAATACAAACATTGCGAACAAAGGTATCAAAAAGATGCTGTGCATTACGAATTGCCATTTGGAGAGCTGAGCACCAAAGATGGCACAGGTCCACTTTCACTGTCATCGGGATCTGACTGGTCGCTATCGTTGTGCCCAAGGCGACTGAACGGTAATGGATGTTCGGTTGGAAATTGTGGTCGGCGTCTATTTCTACCGGATACATCTGCCTCTTCGGCGCAAGTAACTCCTCTACATTTACACATTACGGCCAACTGTCTCAATAACTAAAACAAGAAATAAAGATTTTTTTAGTCGAAAGAAAACAAAAGACAACAAATACGCGATCATCAACATCAACATGATCACATATACACACCTCGACAACAGCATGAATAGCATCTGATTTCAGACGGGGTTGGTGTCGCAGAAGTTGGTCGATCATCGAACCAAGAATAAAAGCCGTATCTAAAATTGAATCTCATAAAGCGTATGGGAAAATACCAAAAAAAAAGGGCCTTACTGTTCACATCTTCCAGACTTCGAACTTTTCGCAGAGCATTCAGATAGTTTGGGGAGATTAACAAAGTAAATAGCGTTTTAAATGGAGAATAACTCAAAAATTGGGAAACACCACGTTCGTTCAAACACAGTGCAGAAAAAATATTTGGTAAAGATGACACGATCTCCCGTGAAGTAGGTATCTAGAAGCGTATATTCATTATTATTTACTTCATAACCAACGTAGCTATTAATCATGGAACGCACCTCATTTCTAAATAAAGCTTCTAAAATCTCTGTTGTCAGTCCTCGTTCCTGCAGTTGTGACAACTGAGATGGTTCTTGCAATATAAATGACGCAACACAACTCATTGCTAAAAAGAGAAACGGATCAGTGTTGATGTGCGTATGTGGAATGTTATGAACATATTATTCAGATAAAAAAAAACTTTCTAATCACAATTTACCCAGCAAGAACAAAGATGGTCCATAAAATAGGGAATTTTGAATAATGTGTGACAAACAATTCGAAAAGTTACTGTCCATTACTAAAACAAATTACAAAATGTAAAAGTGAAAAAAAAGATATAAGCATATAAAATATATCAGCTTACTATGTCGAACTGATTCTGAAAACTGCGGATCTTGGATAATTTTCTTCATAAAACTCAGTAAAGACTTAATCAAAGCAGCACTTTGAAATGAAAGTGCTTGTGCATCACCTGTAACCCAAAATTATTATTCAATCTATACAATACTTGATATGGCGAAAGGTAAAGGTTTGCCTTTAAGAGCATCATTCGATTGCTGCAGAACATTCGAACCGGATGTACCAGGAGCATGAATTGACGAATCATCACTGCTTGACAGTGGATGACCAAGTGCACGACGACAGTGATCAATTTCATCCTAAATTTCATACAACAATTAAAGAAAAAAAAAAGAAAAAAAAAACGCATTTCACTTACCGACAATCTATGTATAAACGTCTGTATTCCATTTAAATTCTGAAACGTCATCGAATCTGTAGGTGTCAAAGTCATCTCAATAATACGAACTGCTCGAGTGACGAACTGTTAAAAAAAATAAAAATTAAACATTCATGATTATTTTTAATTCAATAATTTTCAAAGTGAATATTACTGTCAATCCTTCGCCCCGAGCAGCTGATGAGCTAACAACTTTTAACAACACCTCCACCGTTCCACTAGTAGTCAAAGCTTGTGCACCTGAAAAACCAATTCATTATTACAAGTGTAGGGGCAAAACATCAAATTGTAAAAAAGACATCGTAATACCATTTCGATCATATTTGGCTAAGTAATATAAGAAAGAAAATAACGCTGTTGAAAAATAATGCGGATATTTCACCGGCAAGTTCGACGAATGTTCTATGAAAAAAAGAAATGATAAAAAAATTAAAATTAATAAAAGGGTAAAAACAAAAAAAAATTTTTTTACCAAGTAATTCGTTTACGCAACTGCGAGTTAACGTAGGCAAAAACCCATGAAAAAAAGTCAATCCAAGCGGATCGACTACTTCTGTCCAAATTCCCGTACGAACATGACTGAAAAAAGTGCCCAACGTACGGAATACCTCCGCACGTACTGCCATCAACTCTGGCAAATCAGGCAATTTCAAGACGTCCAGCATTTGGATAACCAGTCCTGTATTCAGCAGGCGATACTCAAAGTCAGTAAAGCTGCTAATGTAGACTAAAACATATATATATATATATATATATATATATATATCGATCAGAGAGAACATTTTTTTTCAATATCAACCGAATTTCTCATACCAGAAATAGCCACCGCCTTGAGCCGGCATATTACCATGAGCAAACGAGTTTCGAAGTTACCAAAAGCATAGGCCACTCTAAGGCGGTGAAACAGCAGAAACTATAAACAAAATATGTATTGTAAAACTGCAAAATCAAAAAAATACATTTATTGTTTACTTTTTTGTCCGCTGGGAGAGTTATGCCTTTAGAAATTAGCTCCTGCATCCACTGAGCAGGCGTACGCTTTTGCTATAGAACCGAGTTATTGGAGTCACGAAATTATTACATAACAAGAAAACTAAAATGTTACCTTGTGCACTTCGACAAACCGGATAGTACGTCGAGAACTTCCCTTATCATTATCATTTTTCTAAAAAATGAAAAATATTCTTGTAATTAAAAAAAGTAAAAATCAATTTTAACAATTACAGGATTAGTTAAATTTATTTCGTCATCGTCGACATCAAATGTCAGAGTTGTAAGAGCTGATGGAATCTCAACGTCTCGACGGCAACAAATCGACAAAGTCAAACCAAACTCTGGACCACCCCAAGTTTCAACAATAGCAAGCATGCGTGTTTTCAACTCCTCGTGCAGATCTTTACTTAAACGCGACAAAAATGTAGATCGCTTGCTGAATACATTGATCAAATTCAAAGTGGCAGCTAAAATTGAAATGCTGCTCGATTCCAGCAATACGACAATGTGCTAAAAACATCAATTGTATAATGAGATGAAAACAAATTAAATCAAATTTTTTCTCACCTCCATGGAATTGTAAATGTCACGTGAAAAAGTGTTCTCAAAAAGAAGTGCAGTAAACTGCAATATACCAATAACCAGTTTCTCCTAAAAAATAAAAAATTAAAACCAATTACTAATTATACGCTAAACTACTGGCAATGAATAATGAAACTTGACAATTTCATTTTTTCACATTTCTTTACTTTAAAAATGATGCAAATAAACAAAATATAACATTTGTTAACAAACTTAATGCAATTAATTTACATTTGACACAACCTACTACAACTGAAATATCAAAAATCACTCAAAAACACTGAAATCTTCTTTTGAAATTTCATACTGAATACCCATATTTAAACATTTAAAACAAAATATTAAAACACTAAAAGAAATACATTATTAACAAACAAAATATTAAAATTGAAAATTTTAAAATTTGTAACTTCATATTTTCACCGTTCGAACTTGAACAACAAATACAGTAAACTACAGTGCCCCATAAATTCATTTATTTCGACAACCAAAAAAAATGAAAATAAAACACCCTTTTTCTCTGATTATTAAAATTGAAATAATGATCTTTCGATACAGAAAGTAACCTTATTTCAGATAGGTGATGCAAACGTTCATCAACATAAAGCGGAAGTAATGAATCAGATTTGAAAAAGAAAATTGAAGAATCTAAATATAATAGTTAAAATGAAACGAATTCAGATAAAACATACTTCGGTTGAAGAACAAAGTAACATTATAAATTAAACCACATTATAAGTAAAATGAAATTTAGAAAAAATAATATATAAAAACATGGTTTAAAAACTCAAAAAACTAAAAATGCTTTAAATTCACAATTCAAAAACTTACTTGTCTCTGATCGCAGTGCAGACGCCACTCATTATCTTCTTTCCGAACACAAGCCTGCGCCAGAAAATCATCAAAACGATTAAGAACAGGAATCCAATGACATAATTCGCTCTAAATAAAAAATGAATATTATAATCGGAAATAAACGAAAACGAACTTGGCTACCTTGCTCCAACTCCACGTTTTGACATTGATGAGAAAATCAGCGATAGAGCTTTCATCAGCAGAAAGAATTTCGCTAATTTGTTTCAAACAGTCACTGGGCTAAAACACATATATATATATATTTACAGAATATGAGAAAAAAGCAAAATAATCTTACAGCTTGAGCTGTTTGCTTTCGAACAGATGTCACGTCAATTTTCATTTTCAGTTCTAAAATATTTACATACTAATATTAAAAATCACAAAATTAATGTAAAGTATCAAATTAATATGGAGAAAAACAATTACATTCCAAAAACTCTCGCTCGTTCAAAAAAGTAGCTGTCTTTAACGTAACGCGCATTAAACGTAATCAGTACAGCATATGCGGAACAAACAACCATGAATTGTTGAAACAAATTAATTAAAATATTTAAAAGAAGAATTCTATGAATCAGAAAGGGAAACTAACAAGCACTGCATTAAAATAGCGACATAACTTAATACTTTAGAATTAACAAAACCGTACTATGAATATGCGCAAATGGCAAATATAATTATAAAATAACAAAAATAATACATTTATATTAAAAAGTAATAACTTAAATATAAATAAATGTAGCTAAAATATAAATAAATGCAGCAAAAATAAAAATTTAACACTGAAAAATAATTTACAACACCACGTAAAGACGTGGGGAACAGAACGAACAACGAATGTGAAACTGAGCACCTCCCGTCTCAACGCATACAGTAAACTGAACTAAAGGCCAGTTAAAAAAATTGAGCCTGACAACCTTACAGTAATGCATTAAAGAGTAATATTAAGAAATGTGATTTTCATAATAATTTTTACAAATTGGTCACTTAATGTAAACCACATTTTACATAAGCAGAAATTCTAGCTATCAATCATGGAAGTAAATTTAAAATAAATCATGGTCAAAAAAAGATAACGCATCGTAATTTGATTTTAAAGCTTCATTCAAAATTAATATACACCTTCTTCACTATTATCACAATTAACTGCTTTGTTCAAATAACCTTGAACAGAAAGCATTGGAACTAATGTCATATACATAACATGCTGAAGCCCAAGTTAAAGTGTTTCTAAATTTTCCAGTGCTTTCCGGCTGTATGAAAATTAAATCGAGATATCATTAACACGTATACTTGCTAGTGATAAATCTGATTTAATTTAAAGTATCTAATTCTGACAGTGATATTAAATTTAATGAACCGTACAAAACCTATCCAATTTTGTATCTTTTACTATCTGGAAAACATCAGAAGATAAAGCTTTTTTCAACCCAGTTTTTGTATGATAGAAGGTTAAATATTTCTAGAAGAAAATAAGCCTTGAGGATTGAAACTGATCATTTAATTGAAAATAGGCATAAAGTCAAACAACAAAGTTACAATGTCGAGAGCAAAGTAGTACAAATAAGAATGGAGTAACAAACAAAAATGAAAAATAATGACGAAACAAAAAATAAATCTTTTTAATGCTTACAATTACTCTTTACTTCTGCTTACAATGAGACATTTCATTTTACAAAACAAGCAAAGTGTAAGAATGTAAAGTTATCAGATGAAATTTGTATTGGTCAAATGAGTTCAAACGTATATTAAGACTTCAGCATAGAGAATTTCAATTCAAATTTGTTTCAATTATGAGCGAACATTCACCTGATTATGCAAACCTTAACAACAATGTATTCCATCTATATAAAGACTACAAAAAAAAAGAAAACAACTCATCCTCAGACATATCGATCTAGTTCTTAAAGAAATCTTTTACATTTAACTTCAACCAAATGTATTATTCAATACTTGTATATAAAAACTCATTATACAGAACAACAATTAATAGAAAGAAGAAAAATATTTTATTAAAAACTTTATAAAGTATTTTGATTAATTAAAATTCACATAAAACACATTAATTCAAAATAAATTCACGCATTAGAATATACGAAAAAATCACTTACAAGTAGAGAAGAAATAATATTATAGTTGTGTGAAGTAGAATTACAATTATCAGCAAAGACGGTTAACCGAATGCACAACCGCCTCACAGGCAAACAAATCTCGAGTTTCTGACAATAATGAACAAAATAAAACCTTATTTCCATTAATGGTGGCCTAAAGTTAAATACTACATATCTGCTAATTATTTGATTTCAAGTCTTGTAATTATTTTAAAACATTATTAATGCATAATAATTTCAAAATGTTATTCATTTTTTATTATCCATTTATATTGTTAAATATGATTTTACAGTATGCTCAAAGAACATCAGAGTAATTTTTTTTGATAATATTACTTAGTTCAATATTTAAATATATAAATATAGATAATATTCAGAGAAGTATAAAATAACTGCAGTCAAAGAAAGCAAACAGATAAATACCGTAAATGATGGCCAATTTTGATGAAGAGTTAGTTGAACTATAAAAATAAAATATTATGAAAATTTGAAATATAAATAAATTAATTAATTATCTGAATGTGTTATACCATTAATTTGCAATAGTTTATTGCAAAAATTGATTGCATTTAATTTTACTCTATTCAGCTATTTAAATATTTCAAGTTTAATGTAAAAAATTATATAATTTTTGTCTGATTTTTCATCGCATTTAAATTTATGATTTTTTCTCAAAGTGAAAAATAACTAAATATGGCTTTTTTGCTTCATGCTTAAACCTACAGTAGCAAAATGTAAAAATTTACAGTAACTTACACGTAGCAATGTTTATGTTTTACATTATTTTATTCATAAATCTTGGCTGTATTCTATACTGCTGCGCCTCTTTTTTTTTAAATAAAATTTTCATAATTGTTTTTCACTTTTTGTGATAATAGAATTGTTTGCATTTTTAATTTCAGAGAATTATGGCAAACAAACGTCTAACGAAAGAAGAGGAATTGCTGCTGCAGGATTTTTCCCGCAACGTTTCTACTAAAAGTTCCGCTCTTTTCTATGGAAACGCATTTGTCGTTAGTGTCGTCCCACTGTGGTTATTCTGGCGTATTCATGGTCAGGAAGTCAGCGCAAGTTTTTTGATTTGGATCTTTATGACATTTGTTTCTACCTGGTTGATGGCATTTGCGTATAGAAATGTTAAATTTATTTTGAAGCATCAGTAAATTGAAGCCACTTTATCAATTCGCGCATAAAGTTGAGTATTGTATTTCAGAATTGCACAGAAAAGAGAAGACGGCGTTACGCGAGAAATCATGAAGCAGTACTCTGATGACAAAAAGATGAACAAGAAAGATCGGGATGAGCGCATACTTTGGAAGAAAAACGAAGTTGCAGACTTCGAAGCTACCATGCTGAGCATGTTTTTCAACAATGCGCTTTTCACTTTTGTTATGATTTTCTTTTCTTTCTACATGTTTCGTAGTATAACAGGAAGCTGGAATTACGTATTATCAGTTGGTGGGGCAAGTGGATTAGCAGCACTGTTTTCCACTGGAACGAAGTAATTTTACCAAACTGTAATGCATACGACGGCTGCAAATCTATTCGAACAGTTAACATTTATTGAAAAATCTGGTTAATCGAATAAATTTCGAAATATTATATCACTCCTTTCGATTATGCATAATAACATTAAAATAGTGAACAATCTAAAAGCAACAGTAGTTAATATAAAAATTTCTTGCTGCATTTCAAAGTTCATTCGTTGGCCTGTCAATTTTCAACAATTTCACTTCAAAATGCAGCGTTGAATGCGCTAAAATACAATTCGAGATTTTACAATGCCTTCAATATGAAAATACACACTTACGTGGAATAACTGGAGGTGCGCCTCTATCGCCGTAGCCTAATTCGGGTGGTATTATCAACTGCCTGATTTCACCTTCACACATGCTAAAACAAGGAAATTTTTACAACAGACAACAAAAAGAAAACCTATTGCCTGAAACAACACGTTTTGCATAAAACAGTCCAAACAACTTACTTTAGCAAGCCACTTTCCCATCCACCAATAACTTGACCTGCTCCAATGGTAAAAATAAACGGTTGATTTCGATTGTAACTACTGTCAAATTCTGTACCGTCAGCAAGACTGCCCTAAAAGATAAAAAATATCAAATTATCCAACGACAATACTTAATATTTGTTAACGACTTCACCTTATAATGCACATGCAGTGCATCACCTTTCTTGGATTTCCTGTTGCACGATTCAGGCTTCTCTTTCACATCAATTTTCAAATTTGATTTCATATCGGCCAAAGATTCAAAAATAACATTGAAATTGAGCAACAGATACACATAATGAATGACCATAAGAAACTTCCTACCATATTGTGTTCAACAATAATTAATGAAAATACTATGAGATAAAATAAACATAAAATCATTGTTAACTTACATTTGCAAAAACATTGTTTATATACAACGTATCAAAATATTTGAGCTAATTCTGCTTTAATTTTCCTGTTTTGAGAATGCATCTCTTTTCTGTAGTTAAGTGATGGTTAAGTTAAAGCAAAGCATATTTCCAAGTGCTCTTTATGACTATAACTCAATTTAACAAATAAGCCAGCAGAGCTCGTCCTTTTTATTACATAAAATGCTGCATTAGTGTTGTCCAAACAGTGAATTTATTTTACTAATAAGAAAATGTTTCTTTTTTGGGCAGTGGATAAATGTTTACTTAAAATTACCATTTAATTAGCAAAAATTCCATTTTCTTGAGTTATAATGCAATCTTTTTATTATATAGATTACTGTAAATTATTTACAATTTTCTTTCCTTTCATAATTTTATATAATCATTTATTCCCCATAATATATGAAAATATTGTTTTGTACAAATTTAAATTCAATTTCCAATTTATAATTATTAAAAACAGACGAAAGTTACACTATATGATGGTTAGGTAAAATTAGAATTACTTCATACTGTAGTTTGCTTCAGAGCAGTGAAAAGTTCTCTCGAGTGCGGAAAATTTTCATGATGACAAGCACGCTTCAGTCCAATAAATCGGGCAGTCTTAGGCGAAGAGAAAAGGAAAAGAAAGATGAGTCATTTTTAGATAAAATAGGCACACTCGGTCGTTCGAAAAAGAAAGTACACGAAGAAGATGAAGCATTGCAAGTGGAAATCGAAGGACGCGATGCGATCGATTCAAGTGGTATATTCAGAAAATTATATTTTTTAAAATAATTTTATATTATAAATGATAACTGTAGGAATTCCTGTTCCTATTGAAATATCTGCCGATGATATTATCGAAGGTGAAGAACGGGCAATTATCACAGAGCAGAGTAGAATGGATCCAAAAGTGAACGAAGTGGTAAAATTGCTGATAGATTGGATTAATGATATTCTCGCTTCGGAACGCATTGTCGTCAAAGACATTGTGGAAGATCTTTACGACGGTTTGGTCATTCAGAAATTGCTTGAAAAACTGGCCAACGTCAGGGTAATTTACAAATTTAATTTTCTTTACAACGTCATTGCTGTTATCAACCATGAATCAGAATCAAATGCTGTTGTGTAGTTGTTTATTCTTGCTTATTATAATCGGTGCGCTATATTCAGATGGAAGTGCCTGAAGTATCTCAAAGCGTGGAAGGCCAGCGTCAGAAGTTGCAAGTTATTCTGCAGTATTGCAGTCAAATATTCGCACAGCCTCGTTGGCAGCAGCCGCGTTGGTCTGCCGAAAGCATACACAACAAAAACTTAGCATCTATACTGCAACTGCTTGTCGCTGTTGCTATTCATTTTCGGGCGCCTATTCGATTTCCCGAACACTGCCAACTTCAAGTACGCTTTTCTTGCTTGTTTGTTCAAAGTTTGAACTATTCGTTCAGATGTTAGTTGCTCATAAACGAGACGGCCAACTTCATACTCGGTACGTGACTGAGGAAATAACAGATGTGCAAGATGAATTCGGCTTGCGCGGTGAAAGAGACGCTTTCGACACTCTAATCGACCATGCACCGGACAAGCTTAGCGTTGTTAAACGCTCTTTGCTTACTTTTGCCAACAAACACTTGAACAAAGTCAACCTTGAAGTATGCATTTCACAGACTTTTTGTATACAGTTGTATGACACTTTTTTTCTGTTTTCTTCTTTCTTCGTCGTCAGGTAACTGAACTGGAATATCAATTTCAAGATGGTGTATTTCTGGTGCTATTGATGGGCTTGTTGGAAAATTACTTTGTGCCATTGTACGGTTTCCACCTTACTCCAACTGATTTCGACCAAAAGGTCCACAATGTGGCATTGAGCTTCGAATTGATGCAAGAAGCTGGAATGCCGCAGCCCAAATCCAGACCGGAAGATATTGTCAACGGTGATATGAAATGTACACTTCGAATCTTGTATTCTCTCTTCACGAGATACAAGCACGTGTGAAACAGTTTTCCAGTAGAAATACAGTCCAATATCCCAGCAGCATCAATGTGTTGTGCTTAATCCCGACTGTGATTATGGAGCAGTTCAGAGCTGCAGGAGCAGCGGCGCTGTATATATATATATATATATATATATATATATATATATGGGATATCCTTTCTTATTCTTTTCAGTGCAGTTTTATTCAGAGCTTCATTCGTTATGTAACCTTTACTTAATAAATTACAGCGTCAATTTACCATATGTGAACGTCACGAATTTCAGCAATAACTCGGCTAGCTTTCTCAAGAGCATTCAGCATTTCAACAGTTTCTTTCCTTTTAGCAGCAATTTGTTCGGACTCATGCAGTAAATCATCAAACAATTCTGGACGATACACCTTTCTAACTAGTTCACTTTGCAAATGATCCTGAAAAATACATGATTTGCATTATTTTTTCCAAACTTAGCTTCATTTCTTCAAGCAGTTAATTGTTCATAAGTTGAACACACTTTGATATAGTTGACCAAAAAGTGCATGATCGTTTTCGGTACGAAATCTTGAATAGTTTTGCGAGATATCATAAAGTAAGACTTAATCAAATTTCCTGCAGTAATAATAATTACAATTTTGAAAATAATGAGAGTTGACAAAATTAAGCGTGAAAATACCAATCATTGAACAGTCATGTTGTTCTTTGTCACTGAGCTGGAATTGATCGACCGACTCGTCATCCGTTGATCTACCAGGTACACCACTGCTGTTGTAAACGGACGAATCCTCAACTCGTACAACGTTGTATGAAAATTTAGCAGACTTCTGAGCACCAGTTTTATCCTAAAAAGAAAAAAAAAGAACAGAATGTCACCATTCAGAATAACTACACAAATTTGCCGTGTATTTTTATCTGAGAAAATATTTGCCTCAGAAAAGCAAATTGTTCTTTGAACATTACACATTATTAACATACGTTTACAGTTGTTGCAGAAGTGCTAGTTAACAGTTTAATATTCTCGCTACTGCAATAAGAGTGCGAAAAGCTTGCATCTCCTTTAACCTCTTTAAGCACCGAGATCAACGACGCGGAAGCAAAATCTGGATGTCGAGTATTGATGTAAGCCAACTCAATGGACACCAAATGCTCTACCTGAAATACTCCATATGGAAAAGATGCAAAGAGAAGCAGAAAAGCGTTGTCATTATCAAGAAAATTCAGTTGAATTCAAGCAAACCCGTGGATTTCCACAGATTTTTTCCACTGATTGGTTTAAAATAATTTCCACGTGACTGGCCCATACGAAAATGCTCCTTTCCTTATTCAGGTAGGAAGCTGATGATTTTATTGATAGAGCGAGCATTTTATGCCTCAACTAGTGAGAGAAAACAGCGGCTTGCCAGAATTCAACCAAATCATCTCATCACCTTAGAATGAAATGAAAAAAATACCATCTCATTGGTAACCGGAAGTCGCAATTTTAACAGCGTATTGACAACATCAATGATCATATCGTTCAATTTCGGAAAACGAATCATTTCCTGCCTAATATCGTCACCACAGCATTCCACAATACGTTGCAATTCTTCGTGAACCAGCTCAACGCAACGCAAGCTTGGTTGCAAAAGACGTTTAATCTGCCTTTTCACTAACAATTCAAAAGCAACCTCTGGCACAAAAATTGCTGGTCTAGGTCCCTAGAATTTAAATACCAAACTAAATCAGCTAAAGAGCAACAACAACAAAAGCAGTTCAATAAACTGAAAATACAACATACCGTTGCATTACGTATTGCCGTTAAAATTTCCTTCTCACTCAGTCCATCGAGCGGATTGATATTTTCCAAAGCGCGGGCAAACGTATTGTGAAAAATATAACAAATTCTCGCACCCCCACATCTTCAAAAATGCATCCAATAAAATAAATCGAATTACAATAGTGAATTTTTTTGCTTTTATCATCTCACAATTCCGAAGTCTCTATATTCTTTGCATTTCCTTCCACAGTGGCGCAGTACGAGTTGGCAAAACGAGTCAAAATTCGCAGCAACATCTGGGACTGGAAAACGAAAAATATGAATTTTCTGCATTGCAACAGATTATAATGTGCTTTTAAAATAAAGTTTCAATACTTGGTCTTGGACTTGCTCACCACAGGTATACAGCATATTCTGATACTTCAGCATAAGAATATTGACCCTGGATTTCAACTCTGGCAAGCAATCACGTATGTGATGCATGAGCAACTACAATTTACAAAATTACAATACATAACAGAAAACTGATAATCAATTTTATCAAACAAATTTATCACTCGATTCAGTGTTTTGGCTAAAAATGGCGATCCGTTTTGACTTGCTAAAGTTGGATAACGCCTTTGCAAAAACGTCGCTTCATCTTTCAGTGAATCTCGAATACTCTGAATAGACGAAATTTCAGATTCAATGAAAACAAAACTGTTCACTATTGCAAGTTGAAAACCTTCTTGTTGACGATATCCTGCTGCGAGCGATTCACAACACCAATAATACCAAGTTTTACCGGTATCACTTTTCCCAAAAGTAAGTCGGCAGCATCTGTACCATGATCCATAAGATCAAGCTTTGTGATGACAGCCAGTGTTCGCCTCCCTGAACATTTCAACATCAAAACTATACAAAATGAAAAACAAAATTCATTATTCAAACCGTCTGGATCAACTTGTCGGGCCAATTGTAAAGCCTCCGAAGTGGAGAAGTCCTGATTTGCAGGAGTGATTGCCAAAATTATCGAATTTGGATTTTCAATAAAACGAAGCGATATTTTCCGAATTCGCAGCTCAATGTCTGGTGGTTGATCGTCAACCGGGACCTTTGTCATTCCGGGCAAGTCTACCAATGTTAAGTTCACCACGTTTGGAGAAAAGATTTTCATGCTAATTGGTTCAGGATGAATTCCCTGAGGAAAAAAATTTCTATTATGCACGTAAAATTATAGGGGAAAAAAGTTACTTTCTTCGTGCCGGATAGTCTATTTGTCTCATTTTCAATCTCTTCACGCACTTCTTCAAAATTGTCAAAAATTCGATCTCCAGTATGCAAAAATTTTACCCATTCTTTAGTAACAGGTACTGCAACGCATAAAAATCAAATTAAATCATAATTTTCTATTCTGCAATGGACAGTTGACTATAATTTTTCTTGAACATTTAATTGCCTTTTTAAATTATATCAAACCATCTTAGCTAACAATTTTCATGACAATCTTGGACATAGTATGAATTTAAAAAAATGGTGTTAAAAATCAGTAGTCACAAAATACTATCTGAGTAACATTACATCTCCATAACGAATAAAACTGACAAAACCTACCTAGTGTTTCCGCTGGATCACCCATTTCAGCTTCTGGTATGTGAATAAGCTGCAAAATCAGAGGTCTTCGGGTAACAATTCCACATCCTCGAGGCAAGAAATCTCGACCGACAATATTTTCAATTACAGAACTCTTTCCAGCACTCTATTTTAAATATCATTTTATAATTTTTTGAAAAAAAAACAATAAAAAATACCAACCTGAGTACCAATGACTACAATCTGAGGAAGCTGAATGGTTTCCGAACCAACAGTATTGAAAACATCTTGTAGTTTGTTGATCACAGGAATCAAAGATTCCATACTTGTTTCTGGTAAAAAATCACTGAAAAGATTAAAATGTATATAAAATAATATGAAACTGAATCTAAATGAATCAAATCACCATAAACCAGAAACTATTACTATATCAAAGCAATCCAAATTTATGCTAGATTAAAACTCACATCCAAGATGAAAATTAAAAATACAAAAATAAGTTGATCGAGCATAATTTAATAAATACTATGAAATAAATGTGTTATTCATCTATAATTCATATATTTATAAATAAAGACATCCGTACCAAATGATAAAAATAAAATGCTAGAACAAATGTTAACATTTTATTTTTAAGCAGAATATAAGACAAAATATTCGATCTGGTCAAATCGCCAAAAACAGAAACAACTACATATAGCAAGTCTTCGGTAGAAAAAATGAGCGTACAAGAAATACCGTATCTGGTTAATGAACAAAGGTACATTTGACATATTTTAAGTAATGATCAGGTAATCCTCAACAAATGTTAAGGAAACATTTTGTGTCAATTAAGAAATGCTTTTTTTAATTTATGAAACAATTATAAATAATTACATAAATTAATTTGTGCTGATTTAAAAAGATATATACTTTGTACGTTAATTTCAATAATAAATTATTCGACCAATCAATTTTAATATTTCGTTTTCTCTATATTATGACATGAAGGTATTTTATTTTCTGTTTGCGAAATTTAAATCATTATATTTTTACTGCAGCTGGTTTAAGACAACAATATCATTCTAAAAAGCTAGAGGAAAACTGAATCGTTCTATTCATTCAGATGTTTATCTTTATAAATTATATTCAACTATCAACTACACTAACTATGTAAAGTATTTCTTTATCCTCGAATACAATTTTGAATTTTTTTTGTAAAATTACTTTTACTTTTGTAGTTTTTATGATTTTAATTATAGATTAAATCAATTGTAGGAATTTCAAAGTACAAAAGCATTTTGCTGTGTATAATCTTATGGTAAAAATATATTACTGTAATTGCGTTTTTTACACTATAGAAAAATATCAGTGCTTTATTACGAATGCAATTATTAGCTTTTAGATTTTATACATTTCACATCAGGTTTACTTTATTATTCATCAATACAATTTTCGATATTGATCGCTTCAAAGAATGTGCAAATTATATTACATGATTTTCTTCAAAATACATTTTTACTGTAGCTTTGAAATAATTATATTTTTTTAAGAATGGCCGAATGTTGCGCTGCAGACAAAATAAAAGATATTACAATAGTTTTGAAACGCGAAGAACAACAAGGTATATAGGAGAAGCAAGATTATTTTTGTGCTTGCTCCATTATATTATTCACAGTTTATTCATTCAGAGAATGTCTTTTATTGGTGTAATTTAATTAAGATTTTGGGTTTCACATTCTGGGCGGTAAAGACGCACCGTATTTACCTTATGACAATGGAATTTATGTGTCTAAGATTATATCTGATTCCGTCGCCGATCGTGCTGGCAATTTGGCCCCTGGTGATAAAATCTTATCAGTATATTAATTATTGTTTTTCAATTGTCAACGCCAATTTCAAATTATATATATATATATATACCTTTTTATGTTAATGAATTTGATTTTTCAAATGTTGATCACGAATTTGCCGTTTCGATTTTGCGAAAATGTGACCAACTTGAACTCCACGTAGAGAAAGATGCCGAAGAGCGTTTTCTAACTGCAAGTATCGTTGAACACTTTGAAACGGTATGCTATATACGATTTGTTTAGACTGCATTAAGTGAACATTTTGAAAGTTCCACATCTGATTCTGACGTCTCGGATCACAGTACTTTTTCAGAATTTGATGACGATGCTGATGATTTTGTAATTTTCATTCCTATGATTTAAAATTATGACAGTGTTAATTATTTGAAATATTTTTATAGATGAAGAATGATTATTCAATTATTTTGAAGAAACTTCAATGCCTAGAAGATGAAAGTTCGTCAGATCGATTCTATACTAAGATTGGTCGACGTTTTAAAAACTTCCCTGCAAAACAGTTTTTATTTTTTGGTTTATCTGTTGTTTTGCTCACCATATTAGTTCGTTATCGTAATTGTTATCGATAGAATTGCAATGTATTAAATATTAGTTATTTTTTCACAGTTTCCAATTTGGTAATAATAATGATAATATAGCCCTGACGTGAAATGTTATTATGATTACTGGTGCAAATTGTGCATGTGAATGTGTGTGTGTGTGATGTTTATGATATATTATGTTTTGTATTTAACATTTTCATGTTCAAAATTATGAGAGAATAAAAATTGAAAAGAAAACCAAAAATGATAAAACTTTACTTGAGAAGAATAAACGAAGCAAGGCCTGAAGTGCTAACGCTGAAGTGAAGGGGAGAGATTGCAGAATTATTCTTCTTTTTACTTTAATAATTCTTCATTTTCAGCATCGACGTTTGGAATTCAACTTCTGCTTGCCGTATATTGAGGAGGTGTTGGTCAGTGGTTTGACGATGCTGGCTTGGAAGCTGCTGCGCGCCACGGATGTGCTGAACATGCTCAGCGAACATCGATCGTAATGAACGCCGGGCACCCATTGGAAAACGAACGCGAAACCTTCACGAAAGCGCCTATTCCGGCAGATATAGATGATCGGGTTGACCAAACAGTGAACCATGGCTATAGTATGACACGCCCACCAGATGTGCAACACATACGTGCTGTCCGTAACGGACGGATGAAGGGCGCGTACGACGTTGAAAACGTTGATTGGCAACCAGCAGAACGTATACACGGCGGTCACGATGAACATTGTTGGAATCATCTGCGTGAAAATGAATTTCGTAATTAGAAATTATGTACAATTGTTTGCAAATTTGCAAAAGTTGTTCTATCTATCTATCTATCTATCTATCTATCTATCTATCTAAAGCAAAAATCAGTCATCCGTCATCAGTGGTAGTCATTTTACGCGCGCTATTGATAATTTGTAATAATAACAACTTGGTTAATTTTATAAATATTATTTTTTTTAAAAATAATATTTGTGTTTATAAAATCAGTTTGTAAGTGAAGTTCATATAAATCAAATATTTGAGAAAACTGGTTCGTGAAAATTGAAATCTAAATGCTGCGCAACTTAAGCTTCACAATAAGCATAGAAACTGGAATTGTTGTTGCAAAAGCTCAAAGAAACTTTCACTCTTTAACATTTCAAACGCTTTTCAGATTTTATTTAATTGTCATGAAAAATTTAACTACTTTTCAATCAATGTAAACAAATTGTAAATGCTTATTATTTGTATTATCATTAATTAATTTATCATATTTGTTTTGTTCAACAAAAAGCAAAGTTGAAAGAAAAGGCAAAAACCAATCCTAGTCAATCAATTCAATTATAAAACTTCATCAGAATAGGTGATGGATTAATTATTAATTATTAAAGAAGCAAGCGAAAGAGAGAAAAAGAAAAAAAAAGAATTTCTTTCCCATACCTTTTTGACGAGAGTTTTACGTTCTCTGTTGCACTGGCCGGCATAACCACCCTCACCAGGCACATGGGTGAACCAAATTTTCATACCAATTCCTGCATAGGTTAGGGTCAGCACCAACAAAGGAACAAAATATTGTAACAGCATTGCGGCCAGACTGTATTCATATTCGCCGGTGGTCTCGTTGGCAGTCCAAGTCCAATTTTCAATACAATGCGTTACGTCGCCCGTTTCGGAAGGCTCCAACGTGAGCACCATCAACAATGGAAACGCAATAACAATTGCAACGGTCCAGACAACCAATACACAAAGGGTCGCCTTGCGGTTGGTCATTTTCACGTTCGGACTCATTGGAAGCAGAATTGCAAAAAACCGATCCAAACTGATCGCTATTAGCGTATACGCACTGGCCATCACCGTCACCGCTTGGCTGAAATTGATCACTTTGCACAAAAACCAGCCAAAAGGCCAATATTGTAATATCAAGGTGGAGACAAAGCTGAACGGTATGCACAACAAAGCCATCAACAAGTCGGCCAACGCCAAATTGGCAATCAGGGCGTTGGTCGGAGTGCGTAGGCGTGGAAAGTGGCCAATGATGAAAATGACCGTCGCGTTGCCGATCACCGCCACAACTGTAATCAGCGTGTAGACGACCACCGCGACCGCGGACTCGTCTGCAGTGAGCGCCACTTCTCCGCCAGATGTGTTCGCTTCAAGTGGAGACGACGTCGGATGTAGAAGACTGGCGTTCCTAGAGGACATCGTTCGGCAGACTATACGACGGCCAGCTCGGCCGAAGCTTCTTTTAAGCTTCTCGCAAAGCCTGCGGCCGGATGCGAGGCTCAACGACGTGGCCGGAAAAGCGGATACGACGCTAGGCTCGTTTCCGGTGTAATTTTCTACAATTTGACAAACGCTCACCACCAGTTCAAACATTGAAAACATGCAACGTGCGATTTTTTCTCCTCTTTTTCTTTCCCCCTTTCAACGAACTCAAAACTCATTGAAAACCGCTCTCAAGCACAACTTTGCACAATTCAATTAAGCGCCACAGAAATAAACTCGACTGCTTGTTTTCAGTGGTCGGATTGCAATCTCAGCTCATTCTCCAATTTAGCATGTCATTAACTATTTCTACATCCCAAGAGGATCGTCAACCTCAACGGAACGCAAATGCGAAGAAGCAATTTGCTTTTGATCGGCTGGCTAAATATCTGTTTTTGTCAAGTTGATTTGTTGATTGGAAAGTTACTTTTCAGCTTCTGCTCGTTTTGAAGCAAAAAAACATCCTAATCATTCTGTATCTGCTGTACTGTACAGCGACGGAGAGAAAGAAAGTGGACGACAAAAATCAGAATGAAATATCGCAATATTTCATCAGTACTCCTCTCCCTGCATTGCGTGGTGTTGTTATATTTATTAAAATAATATTAAAAAAAATCACTTCCTTGTCAAGAAATGTGCATTTTAATTTCACTGTCGAAAATTAATGTTCGTAACTCAAGTACTCTGTAATTGCAGTAGCCAACGATGTGATTTGACCGACTAGCCAAATAAACAATGAGAAGAGGATGAATTGAAACGTAAATATTTTGCTCATCAAGTGAACAAGCAATTATTCGATAAAAGGTAGTGAGCAGCACTGCAACACTGACCAGCCGTTCAACAGAGGAAAAGCTTCCACTCGTTGTGGACATTTCTGTGCAACGGATCGCGTCCAAATGCTTACTGATGCATGAAAATCCCACCCCGACTGGAAAATTTTCAACTAATTACCAAAGAAATATGTGCATCTTTCTTAAATTTGCATAGTAAAATTGGAAAATTGATCAACAGTTTCATTCATCATTAACTGACCACTATCTCTCCTATATAACTACTATTTCTATTTAGTTAAAATAAAGTGTTCAACTTCATTGACGGTGTAGCACACACAAATCGGAAATGAGAAAAATTATTCGATAATGATAAGCATAAATTATTATCATTGTAAAAAAAATTAATGTAACAAAAATCACTTGATGCTGAAACAACTGACTGACTGTTTGATCTGTTTTGATGAACATATTGAACATAATTGTTTATCCAAATTTCTGCTGAAGAAGATTTCTTTTTTATGAAAATTAAATACAAAAGTAATTAGTCGAACAAAAATTAAATCACTGTATATAAAATGGATCTCGTTTTCTTCGTTGGTAAAAAAAAGTTGCAATCAATTGCACAATGCAAACGATTGACAATATAGACGAAAATAAATTGAATTTAATAATTCGTAAAAGAGAAGAAATGGATAAATTTTTTAAATGTTTGTACGTTGAAGCAAGCATCCAGTAATTAGCACCGTTCCTACTTAAAAGAAAATCACTTCCAATTACATGTGAAGCGTATAGACTGGAGAATTTACGCTGAAAGATCAAATTCATGATTGGCGGAAAAGTGATGCGATTACATTGTAGATAAATTTGTCAATTTCAAACAAAGCTAGATGAAATTTGATTGCATTTGTTTTTCAAATACATTTGCATAGAGGACAATATATGTACGTGCAAATATGCATATGTAGAAAGCATGTGAAAATTATGCAATTTCGTAGAATAAAATCACTTGCCTGTGCCCAATTCTGTTCAAAATCAGGAAAAGAACCTCGACCATGGAATGGTCTTGAGGTAAAGCAACGAAAAGTCAAATAAATTCTTCTCTGCAGGAGAACATCTCCGCGTGCGTGTGTCTGGTTTGCTCCAAGCAAAACGCTTGCACTTTTATTACGCAACAAATGCGACTATTGTAAACAAAACAGCTCAAGAAAAAAAATCACTTTTCAACGATATAACTAGTTAATAACCGACTGACTGTGTGGTTGTTGGTTGGTTGGATTGCTGTGAAATTTTTTCATCACTGAATCATCCATCTCAACTTTTGGAATCTCAACTTATGTGGCAAACGGGACGCTGATTTGGCGTAAACAAAGTCAACAAACACATGCTTCAACAGCAAGCAATAAGCGTATTGCCAAACACTTCAAGACGGTCAACTGATGAAAATACTGTCATATGGGTCCAGCCCAGTTCAACGATGATTTGTCAGTTAGCCAGCCAGCCTTCTTTGTGAACTTCCACCAAGTCAAGCTTGCAGGTTTACACTAACTACTCAGGCATTTGTATTTATTTCACTCGGTGAAAATTGCTGATCACGTTCAAATCAATCTGTTAAATCACCAAATTAATAGTTTTGCTTTCAGCTTATTTCTGAACATTACACACGACAACAAGCCCCAACAAACGTCGTTGAAGCAGAACAATTAAATAACAAGCAAACGGATGGATCATTATTATATCTTATTATATATCTCACAAATAAATATATATATACATATATTTTTTATAACTATATCTTAATATACCAATCGTGTTCTGTGTATTCACGATGGGTTCATCTTGCACAAGAAAGCCTCATACAATTGGGACGGTAAAATTTTTTAAAAATACATTCAAACTATACTTTTTTTCAAAAAAACTAAACTCATTTTTGGATGAGAACATCTCAATGAGCTGCAAAACAAATGCAAACATTTCTCATTTCCTCAAACACACACACACACACACACACACACACATTCTCTCTCTTTCTTTCCTTCCTTCTCGCGACGAATGCGGTGTATGCCGCTTGTGCGCTACTCATTAATACGAGATTCAGTAAAAATTCCACTAAATGTTCAAGTTCGTATTTTAAGCATATTTTTTGAAAATTTCTTCAGGAAAAAAACTAATTGTAGATGAATAAAATTTTTTAAACTGCTTCGCGTTTGAAAACTGAAACTAATGACAGATGTAAAAAGAAAAGCAGAAAATACCGGTCGCGATTGAATAATAAAATGATGCAATTTTACAAAAGCAATAACAAATTATGCACGAAATATTTTAAATATTTTTGAAGGTAAATAAATTTGGGTGAAATGCATATATATTTATATATATATATATAGTTTAATGCAAATTGGACAGCTTCGAAGCAAATCAATGCTAGCTAATCTTTGCCAAAATCTCCTCAATCGCACATGCTCTCCATCTCTCTCGCAACGTTAAAAATTAAAACCTCTTTCTTCAACACTCATTCCACCACCACTTATTGTTCTCTATTTATTTATTTTTTTTATTTACTTTAAATTTATCATTAACATTTCCAATGCTACAACTGAAATGTCTTTTTCTCGTTTAAAACCTATTCAAATTGTTGAACAATAAAATAGTAAAGAAAAAAATCATCCATTATCCATCCAATTTTCTTTTTGGATTCTTTAAAATATTCTTAATTGCGCGCTTGTTGTACATTTTCTTCTTTCTTTACGGCGAAACAATACAAATTTAACAAAATTGAAAAAGATTAAATTCGTCAAGTATAAAATAGTTAATTAGGCGATTTGGGAAGAATTTGAAATGGAATAAATTTCGTAATTCGTACACATTCAAACATTTCATTAGCTAAACGAAGATCCATCCTTTGCTGCTTCATCAAACCAAACCGCTAATAATATATCACCGACTTTTGAAACTAATTGAAATTGGTAATGATCAGCAAGCATTGCGACTAATGTCAATAATAGTGAGAAACAAAAAATGCTCATCGTTGTATGCATGCTGCAGTATGCCTGATGCGAACGTTGGGATGAAAGAAAAACGAAAATTGCACGTCTGCTTGTTGTTATATTATTACACGACTGCTGCATACATACATACATACATACATACATACGTACGTACGTATCAGAGAGAACTGATGGAATTGTTGGAATTGCTTTAAAATACAAAATTGAAGAACAGCTACAATTTTCACCAAAGTACAATTCCATTCATAACGCACTTTGCCAAGTCGAAACCGCCGAACTATGCTTAGCTAAGCAATAAGAAAAAAACACATACCCTATCAGTGGGCAGAGTTTGACTGAAGCGAAACAAATTATTTCTTACTCTGATCTCGTTCACTACTGCGCATAGCAAGGATGTGTGCGATTGTCTTATCTGATGCTGCTTAGCCAAGGCTAATAGTTTTGTCAGTTGTAGTATTATCATTTAGGTGAATGATAATTTATGGATGCAAATTTTAACACTCTACTGGAAATTATGTACATCGTCCATTTCTCACGCTCATCAGTATCAGCCTTCATCCACCGTGCGTAAATAATTGTAATTGATTTTTCTCTTCTTTTCCGTTGGATTCTTCTTGATAAATATACAAGACAAGAACCTATCCAATATTCGACAGCATCACATGGAACCCACAAATTGTGAAGCAAAGTCAAAATTTCCATCATTTTGAAATTATGCAAAATAAAATAAACAATTCGAATGTGATACAAGTTTACGATACTTATATACTGATGATAACGCTCTGCATTCTAGATGAAGCAAGTAGAAATGCACCGTGAGTGTAACATGCGAGCTAAGCTCAAAAAATGGAAAAGACTAGCTGATATTCAATTAAAACACCAAAAATGAATTTCCCAATTTAAATAATGTGTCAGAGGTCAAATTATTGGTGTGTATTGTTTAATAGCTGATCGACGATGCAGATTCAGTGAAGCATAAGCATTGTAAAAGCTTGATTTTCGGTTGCTTGTTGTCATAAACAATTTCGAGAAAAGTTTAACTGGTTTCTTCTTATTCTTTTCTCTTTGGATCAAATTAACTTGTCTATTCAAGCATGCAAACCGCCATTTACGTGAGGACCAGCTCGGGGAAATTGTCTTTCCATTCATCTTTAGCGTGACAAATGCTAACAACCGGGATACCTCTGAATCACTGAGACAATTGCAAATCACGCAATGACTGTAAATAGACGCTAGCCGTGAGCTGTGTCAAATTATACTCAAAATCACGTTGAATTCAAATCTGTTTGCCACACATAATATTTGTCCAAATAAATGCGCGCGAAACAATGATTCATTGTTGTTGTTAGTATTTTATGCCCTTGATAATTTAAATATAATAAAGTCACTGTATCAATGTTTACATATCCATTCATTTTACAATTAAGAGGCGTTTGTAGTTATCACTATTAACAAGAAAAAAAAAGACTACATATATTCGACTAATTTCATGAATCATTTTTAAATTTCATTGAAATAAAACGCTTTGCAAATTCCGCTTGATTTTCTTCTTTAATGCCCATATATTATCTTATTCTGTTTTGCTGCTGCAGAAATATTTTTCAACCGTTGTAAATTGATAATTAAATTGACTAAATTGAAATGTCAGCAGCACTGAGAAAAGCAGAGAAGTTTGTGGAGCTGTTGCTTGAAAGCAAGTTTCAGATCGTGAAGATAAAATATTAATAATAATCCATTGAAGGTGTTTCATGTTTAGCCAAAGTAAAGTTTCATTTTTTCATTTTCACTATTTCAGATATGCAAATTAGTTCACTAATTAAAAATTATACCAGTTATTCACTAACACAACTTTGCTCATCATTGTACAATTGAAAAAATAGTGTTGAATAAAAACTACATAATAAAAGATGAAATAAATGAACACTTACCAATTTAAAGGACGAATGAAAAAAAACTAATTTGTAGTAGTTTTCTGTGATTGTTGGTGTTGTGTTGTGTGGTTAATGAGTGGAAGGCATCAGTGGTAAATGATGAGCAATGGAGTATAAAAAACGGCAACATTAAAGAAGAAGATGTGGAAGAAGTGCCTTGGCCATCAATTGGGTGGCAGTAGAAGCCCAGACTACGGCCAAATAATGCGTCTGAAATGACAAACTAGCTAGTATCTTGCCCATTTATTAATTAGCACTTTACTGTGACAAAGCAATCTGATGAAACATCAATGAGATTAATTAAGGATGTATTTTTTTTTTAAATCATGTAAAGGCGTGCACGGCGAGAACAGAAAACAAACAAAATTGAAGATTGTACACTTGAAGAGAAGAAGAATAATTAAAAAACAACAATTCATATTTTTATGTTTAATATTTGATTGAATTTATAGCATTTTACAACTGTTGCATTCAAAACTTTACGGCATGCCTTTCCTCACAGAAACAGAGTTGAATGCAAATAAAAAAAGAAGAAAAATCAATCGCAGTTCACAGTTCAACTCTCTCAAATTTCAAAAGCTTTTACTGCTCATTGAATGTGATGATATTGGTAAAAATAGATCCCATCTTACATATTACTGTGCAACAACAACAACAACAACAACAACAACAACAACTTGTAATTTTCTTGAAGAGGAAATTCATTTATTTCATAAATATACCAACTACTGTTCGCCGACTTTTAAATTTGCATAAATTTACAAGCTATCATTATTAGATAAAGCGTGTCGGCTAATTAGCACCGATAAAATTTTGTCAGATATAATTGAAAACTGAAGCTCTCTCTGAAGAAGAATTTGGTTGATAGCAGCAATTTGAAAAATAAGTCACAAATTATTTGTTTTAACTAACACTGAAATTTTCATTCTCAATTTATTTTAATGATAAATAAATCTTTCACCGAGCAATGCCTCTGATTTTTCTAATAATTATCATATATTTTTTTCAGTTTATTGAGCATTATTATTCTTATTATTATTTTTGTCGTTGTTATTGAATAATATCGCATGAGAATACAATTTTCATTCGAGTAAATGCGAATGTGAGCATTAATAATAATAAGAAGAAGAAGAAAAATAAGAAACTGTTATCGTAGAGGATATGCTACTTTTTTATGACAAAGTTTATCAAAAGTGAAAAGCAATTTTTCAGCCAAGCGTAATCTGCCAGAAGCAGTTGCCCTTTGTTAATATAAGTAGGATGTTTTATTACTATTATCAATGTCCAAAGTTATGTGATTCCCAATTGATTAATTAACAATCATCATCAGTCACGTGAGACAAAAATGAGAAAATACAGTCGACACGATGATGCATTGCATTTCAGCTAACAGGCACAATTTGTGCATTTTTACAATATCCTCAGTTTATTACTGAAAACATAAAAAAAAAACAATAGAACAGAAATAATTCCCACAACTGTGCGCAGAAGAGATTGAAAGAAAAATTTCAATAACCTTCATAGAATAAAGGTGAATTTTGAAGCAAACAAAAAAATTTTTATTTCAAAACGAACAAAACGCTTCTTTTACTTTGAAACAAAATTCAAGAAAGTTCATTTGATCGTGGAACTGGCATCGTATTTGGCTTTTCTACCTCCATAATGAATGTTATCAATAGTGGGCGTGGTGAAACCGTGACACGCAAACAAATCCTTGAGGAATTTTTTGAAGATACGCATTTACTGACGTGGTTCAATTTTAGCGAATCGAATCGAAGACAAATCGAAAAGCTGCTTTCGGCTGTTTTAAGCCAGCTTATGCAAAAGATGAAGAAGAAGAAGAAGCTTGCCAGCTAGTCTGCCAGCTTGCTAGCTAGCAAAACCACTTAAATGGTCATTAGCGAAAAATTCCTTTCCTGGTAAAAGTGCCTGCCGTTTTGCTTTGCAAACACTCAATCAGGTTGGCTATTTTTACATATGCCAGGTCAACTCCTTTGAGAACACTACAAACGGACAGTGGCTACTTGGCAATTAGCTGAAGTGGACAATTAAAATGATCATCCCTTTGAACAGATTGAAACAATTATCATCTCTCATCCCATGCATGATTTGCTTCATCAAAAATGCTTGCTTTTTTGATAATTTCAAGATAAAACAACAAACAAACAACGAAACAAATAACAAAATGCCAGCAATAATTGATCTCGTCCGGCCAGAGGAAGAAGAAGAAGGGTTCGTTTTAACAGGCACCGAAAATGATAAAAAAAAAGAAGAAGAAGAAGCATACCAAACACCACCAATCACTGATTGACTAGCATGATCGATTAGCAAATTCGAATTATTGTTCACTGAAGTTGTTCGAACAGAAATCAGGATGAGAAAAATGAAGCTGAACATTTAAACACACCTCCCTTTCAAGCAGGTAACAATTTTACCACAGTTTATGGCATTTTCAAAAATATTCCTCATCTATTTCAATTTTGTACTTAATCCCCTTTATTCTAAACAAACTCGTCGACTTGTATGTTATGTGACACGTTATGTGACTAAAAAATAGAACATCAATCATAAAACTCAAGAGGCAAGTTTGTAAGCATATGACTAAAAGCCGATAAATTAGAAATAAAAAAAATTTACCATCTCATGCAGATAGAATTATAAATATTACATGCTGTTGTTATCAATTTATTGTTTTACATGAAACCACTAGTAGAAAAGGGAGGGTTTGTTCAAGTCGAGAGAGGGAGAGAGAGGGTTGAATTGAAGAAAGAAAAACGTACTTCAGAAACGACAAGATTCGATGATAGAGGACCGAAATTTAAATGGTATATAAAATAAAACTCATTCTGTATCCACTGGTGCTATCAGTAAAGATTTTATTTTTTTTGCTTCACAACTTTTCCAGTGAAAAAGCACAAATCAAACTATGAGTGCACTAATGAAGAAAAAAAAACTTATGAAGAAAAAACTACTGAAAAGTATTTTATTTTTATTATTAACAAATTTTAAACTTGCACTTTAATTAATTTTTTTCATAGGAATCATCATAGCTTGATTGTGCTGATAGTTTCTTTTAAAGAAATGAGCAATTTACACTTTCTACATTCAATAACTTTGCTAAAATAAATTAAGTCAATTTGAAGGCAAAACTTAACAAGCTAATCCAACGGTCAACTGTGAACATCCCCTTCAGCATAAATATATATAATGACAAAGAGAAAGAAGGTGTTTTCAGAAAAGTATCGGAGTTTGAAAATTCTTCACATTCACACTATTTATTGTAATGAATGCAATGAAATTTACTTTCTAATTTGCTGATTTAAATCCACTCGAGCAAATAATTGATTTCACCGAAGAAGATATCAACTTATAATAAAGCTTTGAAGAATTGCATTCACACGCCGGCTACATTGAACTGCTCATTGACCAATTCATTCATGGTCGAACATGATAAACAATTATTGTATTAATATTGTCAAATTTTGAATTTCTTTTCCTTTGCAAAAAGAAAAGCAAACTAAACATGTGTAATAATGAAGAAAAGTAATTTCGACACATCAACACGTAGTAGATATATATATATATTTCTATGCATGTACCTCAGGAGTTGTTCGATGGAGCTAATTTGCATTTAACAAGCAATGGAAGAGTTACTTTTTTCCACATGACGACTAACATATATAGTTGTTTAGCTCTTGGTGGACACTGAATGGCGAGATCGATGCACGCGTCGTCAGCAAGTCTCAAATGTGCAAATAGAATGATATATTTTCACCCGGGTGCGATAGAAGACGTGCAGAAGTCCATAATTGAGCTTTTGCCACGCCTTGCTAGCACACAGCGGTGCTTCAGTCGATTTGAGACATTCGTACACGGTTTTCTGTGCGCCACGTGGGAATGCAGAACGTGAAATTTGATTCTTTCAAAATAGCAACTTTCCAAATTTCAAAAACATTACAATTCACCATCACGGTCGTAAATTAACAAGCTCAAAAACCATAATCGAATTAATATTACAAATCTGTTTAGGCTTATCAACATAAAAATATTGTTGAAGTGAAACAAAAATAATAAATAAAATCACAACGGAATTCAATTATTTATTTGTGGAGTTAGGGCTATTATTGAATGAGAGAAACAGACGCGTAAGCTGGCGTTTCCGAAAACAGCTTCCGGCTGTGCATTGAGCCGAAAGCTTAAATGACATCATTCTTTCTTAAATCGGCATTGTTAAAAGTTATACTACCCATTTACCTATCTATCTATCTATCTGCATTCACGTACAGAAAAAGAGCACGCATAAATAAATCAACTCTTGTCAAAAGATAAAATTGCCAAACAATGAATAAACAATGTCATCAAAAAAATGTTTCAACAATTCATTCATCGCATTAATTAAATTTAAAACTAATTTTATATTTTTCGAAAAAAGAAAATTCTTTTTCTATCAACTTCAAATTTGCATACTTTCCCAAAAAGCAAATATTTTTGACAAACAATGATTCGTTGATTAATTGACTGGAAACGACGAATAATTAATTTATGGTACTAATGGAATAAATAGCTTCAGGATGATCATTTGAAGCATGTTCACACGGAAAATGAAATACTGTTTAAAAAAGTCAACCGCTCATGTTGGAAGGTGACATTTTGCAGAAAAGTTAGCTTCTTGCCGACGCTGATCAGAAATGAAATTTTGTACTCCACTAAACAAATTTCACTCCAATTAAATGTTCCTCACTACAACATTAACGCACGCGCAGTGCTAATCATTCATCACACGAGCAAGTTTCATGGAAACTTTAAATAATTTTTTAAAACCATTCTGTATAAAAAGTTTAATTTTTTTATGTTCAATAATCGTAAGATGAAACAAAATGGACATCAGACAAGCAAAAACAAACAATCAATAATGATACTGTTCTTAATTGATCGTTTGTTTGCTCATTTGCTTTTTTATAAATGTATAATAATGAGATGAAATTTACCTGTCCTTAATTCAAAAAATAACAAATATCATTGCACTGAAGCAGGCTGTGTGGATAAAAAAATGTTTAAGATGAAAAAATTTATGCGCAATAAATATGATTGCTGAATCTGAAGTGCAATAATTGCTAATCAGATTTTCACTCTGATCCTTCCTATTTGTCTTTGAATGTGGTCGGTTAGTTTAAGCTAAAATCAACTGGCTATTTTGTGCTTGTTGTCATTGATTCTGTTTTGCAAATATTAATGAAGGAAAATTTCCAAACATTCTTGACAGATGGGATGCAAAAAATTTTTCACTCAAATTTGGCACTTCATCATCATTGGTTTCGCTAGTGCTGCGGCTAGGAGAGAGGAGAGGTGGAGGAGGGAGGGGCCGCGTGTAAGCTGCGGTGTGTTCCGAAAATCCTGTGCGTTTCTCGGAGGCTGCTGACAACTTTACAGCGCATGTTTTGGGCGTCAGTCGACATCTCAAAGCAGAGTGGATTATGCGGAATGTATTTTGCGATTGCCGAGCTCAGTGGAAAATTTCGAAAATCATGTTTTGACTAAAAGCCCTTTCGTGTGGCATTTGGAAGACAAGATTCCGCAACTGATTTCCCCCCGCCCGCATCTCGTCATGTTCGACAGCGTTGAATGTGTTCTGTGAACAGTTGCTCATCCGACAAAGTCCAACCGCAAAGGAACAATTGAAAGACAAGCTTTTTGAGCTTGCTCTTTCGATATTCAAACGAACAAATCACTGATTCATAATTTAAAAGAATTGAAAAAAAATAAGAAAATCAAAATCCACCATCCGGATTTATAAAGGATGCCAGTAATATTATGAATTTCATAAGAATAAAATGATTTTCATTCGTGAAAACCTACATACACTACAATAAGCTACCCATTTCTCATTTTTTCAAAGTCAAACTAAATCATCCCCTTCTTAAAAAAGCATTTCCATGAATTATTATTTATCAATAATAGTAAAAAGGAAAAATTACAAAAATTCAACTAATTTCATGTATCGTATATGTTGAAATAATTACTTATATAAAAACAAAACAACATTTATTGTTTTGGCAGACGTTAGTGTTGTTGATAATATAGTAAAAGCAAAATAAAAGTATAATCAACGCATTCGATTTCAAATCGACATGTCTGTTTTGCGCTTTGACACATGTACATCTATTTGCATGGGATAGATTTTTTCGCCTGAACAAAAAACTTTGTCAAAGATTAGAAAATTTGGTTTCAGTTTGTGAGAAAAAGCATCTGCCGACGACATTGTCTGGCCGTTTGTTGTTCCTCCTGCTCTTCCACCTCTTCCTCTAGATTCAATTTGCAACTGTCGCCTGGGGCTTTGAAAAATCACTTCACAGAGCAGAAATTTCCGTATTCAAGTCAGATTTTAATAATGCACACGCACGAGATGATTTGTAAAAATTTGAAAAATTAATTTCACTTCTGACAAACAAGCACAACAAAAAAAGTTTGGGCTCATTTTTCACAAACTGTTTGTTCAATACTGCGTCAACAGAATTGGTATAGTCTAATGAGATATCCGCTTGATTGAAGAACGAAACCGAATCACTACATTGAAATGCAACCATAATAATTTGTGAATTTGAAGCATTTATTATCGGATGAATGAATCTATAAAGCGGTTAGGCTGTTTAGGTAGATCATTTATCTCAACACCAGTCAACAACAAAGCCTGCCATCGTTATACTATTGCATGAATGTTCGTCAATAAGAGAAGGGAAGAAATTCAATCTTGTAACTGAACGATACAGTGACATTCATCTTACACTTGCCTGTTTATAAATGCTGTTGGCTACTTTGAAAATCAATCACCCATGCTGTGATCACCGCAGTTCTTTTCTATTGTCAGCATCCGCTTCTTATGATTGCAGTTTACTTTTTCATAGTCAATAAAAATTTACCATCATTAGTACGTTTATTATGCACAACGCTGCCCATCAGAAAATTGCAATTATAAATTAATAACAAACAGCATCATAATGCATGAAACCTAAACAGTACACAGACTATCCTTCAGAAGTGTAATAGATGACGTTGTTGTAATTGGTCTTATTGATGTAATTGTTATTCCGGTAATTTTCAAACCAAGAAATTGTTATAAATACAGAAAGGAAATAACAAGAAGCCCATACAGAGTGAATTCGCAAACAAGCTTCTAAACAATAATGCAATGCATTTGCAATGTTCATCATTCATTCATGTATGAAATTATGTATTTTTTCCACTGCAAGCTCATTTAAAATTATGCAATTAAACAAAATTCAAAGCCAAAAATAACTGATCTGTCCTGTTCTACTTTTTTAGTTTATCAAAATTTTGAACCAAATTAAATATAATATTTATTTTACAAATTTTTCACGTTCACGCTAAATGCAATCAAAATAGACTAATTGCAAATCACAACAGAAAATAATTATTTTGAAAAATGGTTTGAAATTATGATTATTTTTTTAAGTGATGCTTTTTAAGCATATAATTCTTACTCTATTGATCTGTTGCCCAGAGTTCGTGAAAGACTTTATAAGCTGGTACAAAATAATATGCTTACGATGAATTTAATTTTGAAAAACCGTTGCAAAACGTAACATTAATACATCGTGGACAATTGGTTGTCCATAATATGAATCTATTTCGTATTTTATTAAATGGTCAATCAGAGAATATCTGGGATTTAAAGTTTGGAACTGAAGATTTTCTAAAGTGTGAATGTGATGGATAAATTAATTCTGTTGATTAAACTATACACTGCAGAAGCCTTATGCAAATAGGATTGATTGTTCACTTCACCGTGAAATTTTTTCCCTCGCACTCTCTACAGTAAATGATAGTCAGTTGAATATTGTTTGTGAAGAGATAACGCGTGATTGGTGTTTTGCTTGCTTTGTTTCGCTCTGACTGATGACGAAAAGCATAGCAATCAGAGATAGAATGCAGAATAAAATTTGAAATTTCACTTAAATTTGCAAAGTTGTTTCAATAACGCTGTCCGCCTACACAGATGAGATGAAGAATTCAAATATTTGCTGAGAATCTTGTAAAAAATGTTAAGAATTCAGTTTCACCGTGCACCGATTGCTTGGAAAGAATAATTTTTGAAAAAAAAAAGAATATATTTTGGTGCAACAAATGATTTAGACAACACTTACCATTTTATTGAAAAAATTTCCCATTGCTTGTTGAACTCTGAACAGGAATGAGGTATACACAGGTGATGTTATTGGTATAATTTTGAAATTGCCAAACACCGCTGATGCAGAACTTGCTAGCAGCGTGCTTTCAACAAAGTTCTTCCAAAAGCCAAACCTCTCAGATTGACCGACTCAATGTAACTGCCCGCGGCTTCGGTGACACTGTTATTCCACTTTGGGGCAGCAGGAGTTCTCCAATTTCAAGCAACCGCTGACCAACGTCCATTGAAAAGCAACAGAAAGTTCCTACAAAGGCCAAAACAAATCAATAAACCATGCTGACTAGCAAGCAAAATTGCAAATTTATACAAATCTATGCGGCGGCAAATTAAACGATGACTGCACTGTAGGTAAAGCATTACGCGCTTCCGAGTACTACTTTTCATACATAAACGAATTCTTCAATTTCCTCCGTTGACATCAATCACAGTTCCAATAAAAAGTCTGCCTTTCAGCGACGCTGGTCAATTTTTTGGTTTAAGGTTCCTGCAAACGGCGACATCTGCTCACTGGCGGGCCATCTTCTGGAACCGTTGAAATCACTAAAGGACAACTGCATCATGATAATATGCAAAATCGATCATCAGTCATTTGTTCACGTTCACACGATTCATTTATTTAAGCAGCTTACATTTGATCCTTGGTAAAGTCTTTTGAATTGATTTGTACAAGCAAAGATTAAATTAAGAAAAACAAAAAAATGGCCCACTGTTGACTGCATTTTCAAACTATACTTTTACTGCTCAGCATTGTATGCGTATTTTAAAGACGCTTTTTTACAATTATTTGTACAAAAAGTTTCAATAATTGCCAATTTATTAACATTTTTCTTAACATAAGTAAATTTTAATTTTAAACAAATTTATATGCACTTTGATCAAATTTTGATTATATTAACTTGTATGTATCTGGCTTTGAGTGAAACCACAAATAAGAAATGTTCATTTATTTGCTCAGTTCATTTGTGGTGATCATTAAACAATTGCAAAGTGCTACCTTCACAAGAAAATAAAATACTTAGTCGTTATAAATCATTAAAATAAATATTTAAATTTGCATCACCGATTACTTTCCATATGATTGATGATTGTGATTTTGGCTGATATTAAATTATTATCAGTTCACTAGAGATTAATGATCATTAATCGATTTACAATTTTTCAAATTCCTCATATTCATCATAGTTTTAATTTATTTTGTTAATTAAATTTCACATATAAAACCTATTGAACAGACGAAGCTATTTACTTCAATACAAGATTGTTTATCATTTGCGTTTTCATTTAAACTTGAAGAATGGAAATATCAACAGGATTTTAAACATTCTATAATAGTGTATTCGAGGTTCTTGAATTTTCATTATGCACTTCCACGTTGTTAATGGCGCTTTTGACTTGGCATGTAAATTGCTCATTCACACTGCTATTAGATTGTTCATCACAATAGTTTAATGCGAACAGTGAATAATGGACGTGGAACTGTTAGATTTGAAAGTTGCAAAATGCTTCTAGCAAAACCCTCAAAGGATAATGCATAAACAATAGCTACTGCAACATTTGAAGAAGCAAAAAATATGAAAATTTGCATGCAAAAAAAGTCACACTTATTATAAATTAATTTTTCTGAATTTCTTTCAACATCACATTCATCACAGCTGTCAAGCAGTTAACTTCTGAAAATTAAAAATCAAACTGTCATGACAGATTTGTATTCATCAACATTATCTTATATTGCTTAATACCATGCCCTGTCAGATGTCGAAAAATTGATTAAAAAATTTTTGAAAACTATACATTCTTACTAATTAATAAATTAAAAAAATCTTTTAGTAAATGAAAAATTATGTGATGAAACTGTAATAAAATAACTATTTGTTATTTCCTAAACTTTCGATATTTGTAACAACATACCGCTGAAAAATACAAATTAAAAAATAAAAATTTATAAAAAATGGATTCAAAATGCAGCATAAATTTATATGAAAAAATAATAATAATAAAATGAAAGAAAAATGAAAACGGAAATTTCAGTTAATTTGCACAATTGCTGATCAATGATGAGCACAATTAGAACACGTGAAATTACTAATTTGTGCACAATTAATTCAATTATTAAAAAGAAGTGAATTATAATGAAGATTTTAATTGACTAACTCATACAGAAACAAACAATTAAGCAATTTATGACAAAATTCATCTTCATATTCTTTTTTATAATGAGAAGAATTATGCTTGTAAAGGGGAAATGAAAACACGAAACGTTTCGTTTTCTGAAATAGCTAGTAAAGATGCTTTACATTGAATTTTCTAATCGACTCATAAAATCAACAATAAAGAAACCAAAACAGTGAAAATAAATTTATGCAACATTATTACAATCAGCTAGTCTCAAAGCAATGACTTTGATGAGACTGTCTTTCAATCCCACCCTCCACAAAAAACCCTAAAAATTATTGCTATTAGACGACTGTTATACGTCGTCGCTTGTTGTTGTAAATTACTTTTTTCTATTGAAATAATCAACTGTTACAGTAAGCTGGTCTTTCTTATCTACCCGTTGCCTAACAATGGCCTTATAATCTTATGCAAACAATATACGTTCTACAATTCAAGTTCATGAACAAGCAATTGTTAATGAATTAGAAGTGAATGGAAATCAGAAAATTAAAAACAATAAAGAAAACAACAAAAATAGTTAAAATCAGAGATGACAAAAATAAAGGAAAATCGCTGCTTGGACGTGTGGAACAGAGCGCAGAAAAGTTTGTCCAACTCAGACGCGCAACCGTTGTTCGCTCGGGCCGACAAAATAAATATGCAAATTTCATTGCGCGAATTTGGGCGGTTGACGGGGAAAAAGAGAAACGAATGTGTTGTTCAAGAGCTTGACGAGCAAAAAGAACCTTACACAACGCGATTCATGTACAAATTTATGTAGAAATTATTTTTTTAATTCAAAAATTAAACACAATTACATCATATTAAGTATTAAAGCGCCAAAGTTATTATTGTATTTGATTTTTTCATATCAATCAACTGTTATTAACTAATATGGACAGATTTTGCATTGAAAAATGCCCTCAAAATGTATGTAATCAATTTTGAATAATGATAATAAGTGAAGGGAAGAAAACATACCTTATCATTTTTGCCGCAAATTCAACAACCATATCAAGCGCATCAAACGTTTAATAAAAATTGAAAAACATCAAATCAACCGCTGTTGAAATGGCTATTAAATATTGTTGAAAAATTGATACGACGAACTGACGTTAACATGGTGAACGCAACATGGTGAAGGAGTCGAATGAAAATGAGACAGTTCGCGCGTCAGTGGGATTTAAAGAAAAACAAATTTGAAAAACCGGTCGATGGCCTACATAATATAGGAACGCCCACGCAGAGAAAAATTTGAATTTCTTCAGGCAAACTGTACTTTCAAAAATATCGTACAAAACCATTAAACTTTATGATCATTTTTGAACGCACAAAAAATGTTTCATATTAAAATTCAATTCATATATTTATTCAGTGTTGATTATTCGTTTTACTGATTTTTATTTCCACAGAAAAAATTAGCATTGTTCTGTTTAGTTGTCAAATATAAATATACTCATTAGATGCTTTTCATTTATTATGTATTTTGTAAATCTTTGCCAAATGAATTTGACAAAACAAAACCAATTCATAAGATATAACATTGTAGCATTTTTTAAAATAAATTCATTTGAATTAAATTAATGCAGTGGATAAGTATCAAACGAATTACACTTTTATTGTAAAGCTAAATTCATGTAAGTGAAAAGCTAATTTTTACTCATAATATTTTTTAGTTCTGTACTTGATAAAACGTTCAGATTTTGAATGTTTGACTGAAATGTATTTTTATCAACAAAAATATGTTAGATAACATTTTACATGTCACACGTAACATGCAAAAAACCTAACAATTTTTCGAATACATGAAAACAATTTAGTCTTAATTATTATTGTTGCTTATTACAGTGTTCGCTAAAGTGTGCAAATAATATTTTTACATATCAGTCAGTTTATTTGCAAAAATTTACAATAATTATCACTACTGTGAAAATTAGGTGGCAAATCGTTTGTTTAGTTTATTTTGCCGCGCTTTTGATGTACGCTTAAGTATGGTTAGAAAATACACAGAAACTCGATTGCACGTGTATCTGGTTTAGTTATGCTTTAACTACAACAGAGATAAATCATTTTATTTAATGAAAAATGGAAATTTCTTCACATGATTAGCAACTTGTTCAGTATGTTTAAATATTGTGACTAATAGTTTGAAAATTGTGCGTCATTGAATTGTCTGTTTTTCATTTTAGATTTTCAAATTTCAAAGTGACGTGTTTATACACTGAACGCGTTAGTTAGGTCCGTCTGTCTTTGTGATCAAAGTATGATAAAGCGTACGTTTTTCCCCAAGCGCAAGCAAATTTCACGTATAATTTTCATTTCGTTGGATGAATATACACAAAAAGCGTCCAACGCAAAAGACACGTTCGGTGAGTTGGCTGCTCCGTCAGGCAGTGACATGCTTGATGATGATGAAGTGGAATTCGAACCATTTGTTGTCCGTAAACACAGCCCGGTATGGTTCGGAAAAAAATGCCAACAGCTTGGAAAGCAAGGAAAAGTATGCCTCTATTTCTTGTTCAAAAATTAAAAATTTGAATAATTTTGGTGTACTGTAGATTAGTGAGTTAAAAGTAATATTGAATTTCTTGTTCAAAATTTTGTCGACAGTTTGTTGAAACTTTGCGTATTTATTTTATTTGGATTGCCGAGTGTGTGGCAATGTTGGAGAAGAGAATGCCAGAAGATGGTGTAGAAGCGGTGGAATTCAATTATAACGTTGTTCTCGGTTGGCTTGGTCGTTATGGATATGCAGAGAAAGCGTTACAACTTTACGAACAAGTTTGACATTTCATTATTAGAATAATTGAATAAATAATTAATTAATTAGATGAAAGAACGCCGACTGAAATGTAACAAGCACACGTACAGTTCAGTGTTGAATGCACTTGCCAACGATGCCAAGTCGAACAGTGAATGGCTTGTGAAGCATGTGGAAATTTTGTTAAGAGATGCTCGTAGGGCGAGTACTCGATTTAGCAGTACATTGACGCCGGCTGTTTACAATGCTGCAATAAAAGCTTTCGCCAGGCATGGTCAAGTGTGTTCCGCTTTTCGTGTCGGTGATTTGATGCTCGCCGACGGACTACGTCCAGGAATCGACACGTTCGTCCACATTCTCCAAGCGTGCGATTCAGAGCCGGAAGACAGTTTATCGCTTGTTTACAGGGTGTGCGAAGTTGAACAAAAAAATTGTAAAATTTCATTTCAATAATAATAATAACTTTAACAGGTTTGGAAATTGATGCTGCAAATGGGCGTGGTTCCAAATACGAAAGCTTTCAACTCATTTCTTTGGGTATGTCGTCGGCATTCTGCCAAACGTTTGAAGAAAACCAACGGAACAATCGTTTCAAAATCATCGTTCGAAATCACCGACAATTTACCGGCAGTGGTGAAGCAGGACGATGCAGAGATGGAAGAGAAAAACGACGGGCTGACATTGTTGGAAGGAGGCTTGAATAGCTTGCTTTCGAAAATGCAACAATACGGAGTGGAACCTGACGCGAAAACTTTTTCACTGGCTCTAGATTTGCTGCCGAATCGGTGTGAAATGGATCAAGCATTTTTGGATATTCTAGCTAACAACCCTGCGGTCAAGCCGGACGTCACGTTGTTGAACGCGGTCATTCTTCGCAGGGCCAAACGGGGAGAGCTCAGCCGAGCACTGGTAAAGAGAATGTTTTACTTTTCTTTTTTTTTCTTTAGAGAAAACTGTTGTTATGCAAATGCAAATATTTTTTTTGCTTCGAATAGACTGTACTGGAAGAGATGAGCAAGTACAAATTGATGCCAAATGAAAATACATTTTATTGTCTGGCCCACGGCTGTGACAAGCGCATCGACGGCGTGACGTTGTTGCAAGATGCTAAGGTCGGTCAGTCAGTAGGGTTTTCAAAAAGTTTCATTCTTTTTTCGCTTGGATTATTTACTTATTTTTTCTTTTCATCTGAACAGAAATTGAACATTCCATTGTCACGTCAAACATACCAGACGCTTTTGAGACGCGCATTCGAACAGTCGAACTTCGCCTACGCGGCCGACGTGCTGCAAGACATGCAACGGTCCAACGTGCAGTTGACCGCATGCACGTTGCGCTTGATTGAACAGAGCTTGGCAAAAGCACGCCAAGGTCAAGTGAAGCAGGTAGGTGCTGCTTGGCAACAGTCACTTGTTGTACATATACATATATATATATATATATTGTTGTGGTTAATTTCAAGGAACGTCGTCGTCACATGGTCGACACGCCAGATTTGACGTTGAAAATTCCATCTCTCGTCCAATTTAAGCGTTTCTACAAACAGTGGCTGTTGTCGATGCCGTTGGCCAGACGCAACCGTGGTGATGGTGGACATCAATCGCTTGACATTGACAGTATAAATACGGACGACCTGCGCGAAGATTGGGAAAAGCCTTGGACCAAATCTAGACACAAAAGACGGCACATTTATTGAACAACAACTTCAATCAAGATATGGAAATGGTTTTTTTTAATGAAAAAAAACTGTCTAGCCGGAATGTTGTGAGATCAGACGAAAAAAGCCAGTGCTAAAAAAGAAAATGAAATAGTAAAGCGAGCGGTGGTGGAGACAAACAAACAAACAAACAAACAAACAAATAAACAAACGAGAGAGAGTATCGAAAGAAAATGTCCAATCAGGGCAGTAGAGAGAAAAAAATGAACAATACTTATTATAAATATTTCCTCTTTGTTTTCAAGTAAAAAAATGAATTAAATAATTTTGCACACGACTGCACATTGATTACTTTTCCATCACGGTTCGACCACCGCCAACAGCGACTTCACCAGATGCAAATCACCGCCTCGACCGTTGCTTGAAATTGGTTTGATCATGTAATGGGAAATTAATTCGTCAATTGTTGAAAACAGACGATTGCCAATGCGGAAACCGTTCGAATCGACCTGTATCCAGAAATGTTTGTTTTTCACTGGCGCTTTCATCGAGATTGATAAATCGCCCGGCTAAATAAATATGAATAATGTCCAATGAAATTTGTCTATTAAATTGTTCTTCAAGCGTACATTTGTTTCACTGTCCCTGATGAGATAATCACCGTCGGATCCATATTCGTCGAGCAATTTTTCACTCTGCTCGCGAGTCATTTTACCGAAATACCACTGACGATTGCCGAACAAACGACAAGCTGACCCATTGGCGACGGCACAATTGCGACTCGCTTCGAGACGTCGACGCGCCGCAGACGGTGACGCGTGACAACCGACAGACGACTGTACTGCTCCTCCATTGGAATCTTGATTTGAAAAAAAAAAGAAAACAAAATACATTAAACCAAAACAAAATCAATAAAATGTCGCTTCACTTTTGCTGTCGAATCGAGCGAAATCGAAATTGTCGTTCAAATGCAAATTTCTCAACCGACGCTCAGTGACATAATTGGACGGAAACCAGCCGACGCGGTTCGAACATTGGCCACGCCACCAGCCGTCGGACGATTTTTCCAACACTTCAATTTGATCCCCTTTGCGCAGTTCGATTTCGTCTTCGCGCTGCGGCTGATAATCAAAACAAACAAATGCGCTCGACGGCGAAGGCATTGTCGACTTGATTTTCGAATTCGACGCCGGCGATTGGTCGCCGCCATTCAAACTGAACGACTTCACCTGGAAGAGAAAAACATCCATTTTACAAACAATATAATAAACTACGCTAATTGGGCTATTGATTAATTAACAGATCAAAAAAAAAACAATTTAATAATAACAATTTGACGTAGAGTGTCAATTTGATCATTTGCTGAGAAGAATTTGAAATTGATTTCCATAAATGCACGGACGGGTCAGCAGAAGTTGACAATTTCAAAATGAACCAATCAACTTCACACTGTTCGCAATTATTGATTCGATGAAAATATTCAGCAAATGTGAATCTGTGTGTTTGAAAAATTTGAAATTTATCCTACTTCATTCATCCTACTACCATTCTGTGCCTCGACCATTTTATATTCAGTGTATTATACTCACAATGGTCATCTCATTACGCTATTTACATTTTCCCCAATCCACAACAATTAATGCAAACAACGAATGTTTGTTTGAATAAAATTTCAATCTAAAAATAATCATTTATTGATCGAATCAATATTATTTATTGAAAGTGAATCGTCTCGTTGGTATGATGATGCCATTTTCACTGAGAAAAATTTCAACTGGATGAAAAACAACGTCAGAAGAAGAAACGGCATCAATTATTTTCTCTGGTCGATTCGACCATGGCCAAATGTGCGGCATCGCGAAAAAACTCGCTGACCGCAAGAACCTAATTCTTTCCCTGCCGTTCAGGTGAATAATAATAATAATTTTCTCTTTTTTTCGTTTGCAGCAAAGAAATGACGCCTGTTCAAAGTCGTCAACAAAGAATAGACAAGTTAACAGCTCGAACGAACAGCTGCTCTCAAATGTGACACGTAAAACGCGAACAACATGAATCATACAAACGTGGAAAACAATTGGGAAAAATATTCACAAACAACTATTCCTATTAATACCAAAATTATGAAAATTATTTAATAATATCGAAAATATCAACAAGAAGAAATAAACAACCATACCGAATTTGGATATGTAAGTGAAGTTGAAGTTCTTCTGCTTTCACTGGTTCCATTTTTGCGACGCAAGCTTTCCTTAAGCACGTCGAATCTGCCACCGATCGCGTCTTTCCAATTCACCCGGCGAACAAAATTCGACGGCACGTATCCTTCTCGATTGCCAGAATTGCGCACTTTCCACCAGTTGCGTGAATCATCGACCAAAATCAGACGCTCATTTTTACGCAAACTCAATTCTTGCGCTTCTTGGGCCTGGTAATTGTATTTCGCCACAATATATTCAACAACTTCGCCCATTGCCAACCCGACAATCGGCCATTCAACAAGCACAAATCACCGCTTTTCAAAGATATACCTTCGATACCGTATTCACTGTAAAATCAATAAATGAAAATTAAGATATCAACAACTAGGAGACAATTATTTCTTATTAAAAACCAAATTTTTTCTTACAATTAACTAATATTAAATACAATTTCATTTTTTAATATTTGTAATTTTATTAAAATAAAAATATCTATACTGCATCCATGTTTTCATTATTAATCTTAAATGAAGAGATAATTTATTATCAAATTAGCCGACGCATTTGGTAAAAGTCAAAACGGAATATTTCCAATATACAAAGTTATAACAATAATTTATGCAACGTAATTTCACTACATTTAGTTCATATGCTTTGTGCTGATCATTCATCTACATTACAGTATGAATTTATTGCGATCTTACGCACGTTTTAATTGTACTTTATATATATTCCATTGAAGAATTATTGCTCTTTATACATGCCATTTAAGATATTTTTATTATTAATTTTCATATTTTTACTATATTTTATATTCATATTTTACTAATAATAATTGATATTGCTACGTGTAAATCGATGTTTTACGGTATTCACGATTTTAAACAAATATATATTTTAAGAGAAAAATTCTTTTTTATTAAGAAGGTTTATTATTGTATTACGTTTGTTATTTAATATTTACTTAAGGTTATTTTGAAGTTCATGAATTACATCCAATCTTTACTTCATCATCCTGCCGGTCCGAAAACAATCTTCTTCTGGGCACCACTGTTCAAATGGGGATTGGTTTTTGCTGGTTTGGCCGATCTCCAACGTCCTGCAGAACATCTTAGTGTATCTCAATCATCAGCATTAGCTCTTTCCGGCATAATTTGGTCACGTTATTCGTTGGTCATAAAGCCGAAGAATTGGAGTCTCTTTGGTGTCAACGTGCTAGTTGGTCTAATAGGAGTTTATCAGTTGTGTCGAATTTTGAACTTTCATTTACATGGCAATATCAAAACTTGAACAATCAGTTGATTGTAACTGTTAATGAAATTTGAATGTTTTCAAACTATCATGCAACTGCCTTTAAATGTTTGTCTTTTCTTAATTTGCTTTCTTCGAATTATTCCAATAAATTCATGAGTTGGTTATGTGAAGTGCCGAATTTAAAAAATTTACTTCAAATTCACCATTCATTTACGTTGTTCTAATAAATTTATTTACAAATGTTTATTAATGTTCATAATCCAACAATTGGTACTTGTTAAACAAGTATAATGTGTATTTTTATTTATACTAGTCGACAACAAACTGAATGATTGTTTATTTTAAAAGTAATGCTTTCGCTTTTACCATTTCAATTTAAATTATCCTGGTTATTATTCAATACAATCATCTGTGACATGAACTAAAATCGTCACTGGAAAAAAATTTTCTTTTCCTTTTTACAATATTGAAGGCGTGGTGAAATGCGAATCATTTCATCATCAGCACTGTTTGCCTTTGTAAATGATAGCTTCAAATTTACAAACATCAACTTCCGATGGCAATGCAAATCGTTCTTACTGAGACAACTAGCTAGCTATGACCGCATGTTTTTAAGAATAACGCAAATAGTATATGCGAATTGCGACTGAATGACTGCTGCTGATATACGGCAATATTTGTATGTACAGCTGCTTGCCACAAATGTGCAATAATAGTCAACTTGTATTTTCCTCGACATTTGCAAACAACGCTTCGGATGGCAAGAAACTCAGCAGAAAGAATTGCAGCGCTCTTTGTGATAATTACAGTAGCTCAAGCGCTCCATTACCAAGGATCATACATCAACGGCTATTATCCTTATGGGCAGGCGGCCGTGCTGATCCAAGGTACTTCGAGTTGGAAAAACAGACAAAATGATCAAACCGATGATCAACAGTACGACTTTGAATCAGACGATGATGACGACTACATGCCGATGCGAAGAAGTCGTCGACCATCAATTCACCAGCAGCCGGTGAGCTTTACTGACTGTTTGTCTCTCTTTTTGTAAGTTCGTCGTTGTTCTGTCATAATTTTACTCTACATGCAGGTGAACCGTCGGTGGAATCAGAAACCGCCAAAATCAACTACAGTAAACCCGACTCCCGACACTGCCAATACCATAGTTGAAATGATTGTCAAGTTCCGTGATCCAATAAGCGGCGCTCCACTAGTACCGGACATTTCCGTTGTCGCCGTAGGTCTGATTCGATTGAAAAATTGCTTGAACAATAATGGTACACCATTCCTTTTCAGGCAAAGCATGACTGGAGGCCGTCGCTTTCGTGTTCTTCCAACCGGTGTCTAGGATGCGTGCAAAAGGTGCTCGAAGAAATTAGCATTTCACTGGAACCGAACGACCGCAACACGTTCGGCGAAATACACTTTTTACAAGAAGAACTGAAATTGTACCGTAAAGATTACAAGCCATACTGTACCCATTTGAACAACAAGGCAAGTGATTTTTACGATTGTACACCGAAACCGATCGACGAGGATCAGGTGTCGGAATTTTCGTCTTATTTACGAGGTGAACAACTGACTTGTACAGTTGACAAAAACAGAAAACCTAAACCACAGTATGGTTGGCCGGATCAAGAATATTTTTTGAAACAATCTGGCATGCGTAGTAGCCAAAGTCGAAATAGCGATTCAATGACTTTCACACACGGTAACTTCAATTTTCTCTCTAATACATCTCTCACTCACCCTACATATATAGTTGTGCTTATTCAATGTCTATGATTCAGAACTTTAAATTGTGATGAACCTGTCGGTTGAGAATAATTAATTCATGATTGCTGCTATTTTTGTTTTTCTTTATTAAATAAATATTTATAATTAAAAAAATTTCATTTAGGAACCGTAGCGGAAATCAACTGTGCGTACCGTCGTGGCGAGCCTACAGATTCAGGAGGCGGTGAGATGGCATTGTGTGACATGTGCTGGTCTATGCAAGTTCTTTCTCCAAATTTCACTCCGCGTTACATCAGCCAAATAACTTGCAACGCCCAAGATCGAATCTGTTTGTCAGGTTGCATTGCACAGTTATTTATTTATATTCTTGTTGAATTATTGAAAATTTTATTTTACATTCTGAAGGATATGGGAAATGCAAAGAACGTTACAGAACGATCAATGTCTGGTACAAGCGAGACAACGACCACATGCAAGCGGCAGTTGTGAACGCCCCTGTGGCGTGCGAATGTTTCGTACCTTATTCGTCATCACTGCGTAATCTCGTCGTTGGATAATTTGGAAATTAAAAGTCAATCATTCAATACTGTCAATAATATAAAAGAACATACATCGCAGTTATTTATTCAGATCCGTTCTGAAAAAAATATAAAAAGAAATGCTATTTTAATGCAATCAATTAAATAAATATTTGATAAGTATAGAAATTAGGTGGCTGGAATTATTTCACCTGAAATTGACACTGAAACAAACAATTGAACAAAAAAAATAGTTGTTCATCGATAAATACTCTCTATCATGTTGACAATTTTAGCCTTGATTCATTCATAAAGACTAAAGTGTCATGCTCGAAATAGGCGTGTAGAGAGTTTGCATGAATAAAAAATTTTTTAAGGAATGTGTAAAACAAAAAACCTGGAATTGAAAGAAAACAAACAGAAGGCATAGAGCAATAAAATCTCTGCAGTGATTAAATTCAATAATACCGTATCACAAATTTTCTGAAGTCAACAGTTCGAGTTTCTTTGGAATCAACAAGTTTTCAGAAAATTTCGACAAATCTTCCACCCCACGTACTTCCTGTTCTTGCAAGGGCAATTTAATAATGTGAAAATCAGAATACAAATCTTCAATCTTCAAATAAAATTTACAACGTTAACATGTTAACGGGCAGCAACAACAAAATATTTATCTTACTTCTGCTAAATATTTTGATTGAATGCGATGTCTGGCAGCACACATACGACATTTGAATTCCTCTGCTTTATCTGGGTAGAGAAGCTGATTCACAATTACATTGTGTGTATCAATTTGCAGCTTGCACAATTCTTGTATGAGACGTTCTGTCTCATAAACAGATAAGAATTCCGCGATACATACGCAAACAAATGTTGTTTTTTCCTATAGACACACATCCACATATATATAAGTATATATGTAAAAAACATAATAAAATTTCCTACCGGATCTTTAAACTGAGCACTAATCTGTTGTATCGCCGGATAAATGTCATCTACCTTCTGCGAGATATTTGAATCCACTTCAGACATGCCAAACATGGAACCTATCTAAAAATGTTTAACAATTAGGCATTGTAAATGGAACAGCAATCAATACTTGTCTTGCTAATGGATTAAATGTTCTCCTCAGACGCATAAATGTTCGAATGCCTTTTTCTACAACATCTGGTAGAGATAATAAACGTAAAGTATGTCCAGTTGGAGCTGTATCGAAAATAACAACGTCAAAATTCATGTTTTGAATAAGTCTAAATGTAAGAAAATGTATGTGCCCAGAGAGTAGAAACTTAAAATACTTCATGACTTCTCCAAAGCTCATGGCTTCATCAATACCAGGAAATGAACTTGCGAGATCAACAAGAAGACTTCTTCCTTGTGCAAGAACATCTTAAAAAAACAAACAACATTAATTAAAATATTCAGATCGTTATTACAGAATCACAAAACTTACTATCATCTTCCATAGCGTCTTCAGAGAATGGATTATTAAGAACAGTTGGATCAATTTCCTAAATAAAATACAAAAGTTTAAATAAAATTTTAAACTTTAATAATTACCATAGCAAATAAGTTTTCAACGCCTTCTACTTGAGTTGGGGTTTTAGTGAACTTCTGACTAAAAGCATCTGAAATATTGTGGGCAGGATCTGTGGAAACTATCAGAACTCGACGTCTGACTTTCGCTAATTGAATTCCCAAAGAACAGCTATTATTAAAAAAATAAACATATATAAATTTAATAATAAACAAAGTACTACACACCTGCAAGTAGTTTTGCCGACTCCTCCTTTTCCCCCAACAAAGATCCATTTCAGGCTCTGCTGGTCAATAATGTTTTGTATTGTAGGGGCTAATTCTCCCATTTTGTGTCAAAAATAAATCTACAAAAAATATGTACTCTGATAAGAACAGCTTTACTGATAACGTATGTATGCCTCTTAGTAAGATAGAGGTACGGTAATCACTTTTGAAAAAAAAGAACAATTAAAATTTAAAAATATTGAAAGGAGGGACTGTTTCTTCAATTGAATTTGTTTAATTTAATATTAAATACATTCGGTTAGTAAGCGATTTAAAATATAAATACGAAATTAGCATGCAATGAAAGAAACATGAACTAACTTAGGAATATTTAAAAGTTATAATTAGCGGAAAATGCATTTATAAATAACTGAAGAATAAAAACTACAAACATCGTCAACATTATAGTATTTTATTATTTTCTAAATAATCATTTATTATGCCGCAAAGTGGTTTTCTTTAGTAGCTTAATTTCAGGTTTTAATTCTAAAAATGAATCCACCGGTGATACAAAATATTTGTTTATAAAAAAAATTTTATTTAAATACCAATTTTGAATTATTTATTTAATAAAGTACACTGTTAAATTTCATTTTTTACAGTAAAATAATTCTTAACAGAAAATGAGGTTCCAATATGTACTGTACATTTTATATGGGTTGATAGTTGAAATATGTGTGCACGCGGAAGAGCTTTTATTTACTAAAGCGATCAGTTTTATGTTGCATTTATGATTAGAATCCTATCCATTTGAAATTTGGTATGTCTTTTTGTTTCTGTTAACCACGTTTTTGACTGTAAAATATTTTTTGAGTTTGCAAGGTTTTGTATTATCAATCAAAGTAGACTTTTGAAATGCCCTATACTTTAGTATGTTTTGTTAATTTTTCTAGATATGTCTTTCGTGATTCAAACAGTTTGTTCATTTTTGAATTTCTACTTTATCGCCAGTTATATAGCGGCAGTTTATTTCTAAAGATTTGTTTTTTATAAATTGTTTTTGTTGTTTCTTTGATGCATTGATGTGAAAATTCTGATATTAGATAGTTGTTGTTGCTGTCTTTAGACGAACTGACATTATTGACGACAATTTGTAAGGTAAAAAATATAATTGAGGTTAATGAATGATGTGTTTCTGAAGTATAATTTGCAAAAGTGCAGGATATTTCGGAAATATTTTTTAATTATAATCATTGTATAATCAACACAACAGTTTAGAATGCACTTTAAAAGTAAATTTCATGATTTACTTTTCAATCATTATAAATTTTGAGCTAATTAAAATGATATCATGTTTTGATTCATTCGAGTTATTATTTTGTCAAATGTGAGACAGGCAGAAAATTGAATTTCTGAGCATAATTTCTGCTATAAATAATGAACATGATTATTATGGTGAATATGAATTATTTTAACAACAACTTGCTTTATATGAGGGTTCGTAATGCTGATGCTACATGCATTGTTGGCATGCAGCCTACTTTCAGCATAGTTGTCTCAGTACTTATTGGCTTCATTTTGATTTTATTTGAATTTTCTTCATTTTCGTATGCCTCGTAAATGATTTCAGTGTTGTTACTTCGAAAAACGTGCACTGGCGTTTTCAGTGTATAACATGTACCATGTCCTAAAATGATGAAGCATTTTTAACTTACGTATTATCATATATGTTATACGTACCGTTAAAAAATGTTGCACCTTCAGTTTTGCAATACTTTTCTATCATCATTCTTGGAGAATATTGATTTCCAAAATTTCGAATACCCACACAATAGCTGCATAGGGACCCATACCGTGCAGATGAATCGTACATAACTTTGTTGTCTACACATTCGATATTTCTATCCTGCTCCGTTGATTCTTTGAAAATTAGTATTATTAATAACAATAAAAGTAGATGTGAATGATTTGTTTCAAGTGTAATAAAGCACATTTTTAAATTTTCTTGAAAATTTTATAATCTTAGGATGTAAATTGAAAGAAGTGCAGCTATGAAATGAGAAGGTTTCTATTTAATGACAGTTTTCATACTTGGAGTTCGCTTTTTGCGAGATGGTAACGTGAAGTTGTATTTTCTGTTCTGCTGTTCACAAGTGAGCAGGCGTTTTGAAGTAATATTTTTTACAAATTGTGAAAATTCTTGCTTCGTGAATTCTCTGTTTTTTTGACAACGGGTTTCTTCCATATTTTCATAAAAGCAGGGCAGAAGATTGCGATTGAATTGATAAACATTCCACAGTTCATTTATTTGACTTCTATCAGCATGGTCTTTTAAAATAACTTTCATCTTTGTCAATAAAGCTTTCATACAGCTGAAGCATTTTTCACTTTTACACAAGAAATAAGTATTGTTGTCTTTTGCCTGAATGAAAATTTTTATGAAAAACCAAGACCAACAAATGATCATCAATTACTTTTACTATCTTGTAGTCGGATAAAATTCTACCATGCATATTTTGTGCGTCTATGGAGACGATTTCTTGCAAAACGCCTGCATACAAACGTGGCTTGTAATAGGCTGGCAGTCTCTGCAAGAGAATTTGAATTTCACTGAGCGAAATATGAAGCTTTTATGGTTTTACCCTTTCAGTTGTATAATTTTCGGCACTGTTTATTGTCTCTAGATTATATTCAATTAATTCCAGAGTTTCTGTAATGCTTGCCGCCTCGGGCATCCATACTGGGAACAGTGCTGCGACGATCCACAAGAGAAGCATTCTTGATTTTTGAAAACACTTCCAACGCAGCCGTTCCTTATATACTGCAGCATTGGAGCATGTATTGTCTGTCCATTTTTGCATATGCTTATTGCTTTGTTTGAAACGGAAGTCGACGTCATGTTGGTTGAATATTTGAAATTTACTTGCTACGATGCACTACTATATGATGACGATTTCACGCATTCATCGTAATTTTTTAGTTTTGCAAATTCTGCTAATTTCATGCGGGTACAATTTTTTAGTTTCTGAAAAATTTTCACCAAATGTCAAAGGAAATTGTAAACAGGAAAACGTAATATTTGATCCGTTTTGTTTTTTTTCTTTTTGAATTTTTGGTATTCGTGATGCTTGCATTTTTGATCAGTGTATTGTGTTTCTTTTTTGTTGTGGTTCTGTGCCGAAATGTCACGGTTTGGGTAATTTTATTTAGTAAATTTGAGAATAATTTTGATTTGAAGTTAAGATAAAGTTGAAAAATATTTTTCATATTTGGTTTAATATAATAGACGAGAAATTATTATTTTAAAAAGAAGGGAAAAAAGCTTGTTGTAAAGGAAATATTTGCACTGTCTAAAATTAACATTACAACCACAAATGTTTCGTTTTGATGTAATTTTGATTGCGCTTAATTTTTAGGATCAATTTTGCATCGGTGTTATTGTACGGAAGCAATGTACTGTCTGCAGTGGTTGATTCCTGTACTTCTGCTACCGAAGCCGTTGGTGCATCCTTCGATGTTGTACAGCCATGCGATGTTTGTCGCCGTATATCTGCTAACTTTCTTCTTGGAACGACGACCCTGTTACATCTGCAGTTTTGTATTTTTCTTAGCTTTGACGTTGCTCTGCTATCAGGATAAAAATGCTTGCATTTTGTGGCCAAGTTGCAAAATGGACAGCCGAAATTCAGAAGTATGTCTGAGCCCTGATTATTGATGATTTGGATTTTGCTGCGAAGAAAATTTACATTACTTTTCAATGACAAGTTTTTTGAATTTTCTTTCTCGTAAATCGTAAATAAATTTTTATGCAATTTTATATCCATTTACTAATATCGAGTGATATATTATTCCTCTTTTTTTTCTTTTTATACACCTGTTCCAGTGGAATATTGTTAATTCTCTACATATGGCAGTTTTTAAAAAAATTAGAAGAAAAAACAGCATTATTATTGGACCATCCGGTGAAAAGGAAAAGTAATAATTTGCTGAATGTTATTTAAATTTTTTTGATTGGAATTTAATGTTGTTGTGATTTTTTTATTTTTGAGCATATTTTAGATACTTTGATGTTTTTCCAAATGAAGAATGTGAATTAAATTGTTGAATTTGAAGTTCGGAGTGTTGTTGGATGTAATTTGTAAATTGCAAATTGTCTGATTTGATTTGATTTTATTTTTTCATTTTATTTCTAGGACCAATCAATGGGAGAGAGCAGTTTAGAAAATCACATTTTTTTAAAATATTATTTCAAAGATTCAGTCAATCATGAAAATGACAATAGAAGAAGATTTTTGCATAAGACAGATCAACAACAATCGGCACAGTTGTTTATGAGTAAGCATATTTTGCGAGTGGTCCGTCTAGATTAACAGCACAGTTGCAGCCCATTCTCGCCTGAAGGGGCATGGTTTGCACTTTAGCGTTGTTGTCTATTCTTTTCACCATCACAGGGTTGTAATTTTGGAAACACTTTCCGTGACCTGGAACATTTTTTTGAAAAAAAAACAGCTTTTAATTTTAGTAATATTTTTGGCATTCATATTTTTGCAAACCTAATAAGCACATCGAATCTGAATCAGGATCGCAAATAATTTCCTTGATGATGCTTGGCGTGAAATTTCTCGGTAGGATTCGCACAGCAGTGCACACGTTGCACATGAAAATCGAGTCTGGCATCGACATGATTGGGTCTCCTGATTTGAAACATTCCACAACTTTGATCTCCGCTATTAAAGAAAATTAAGTATTATTTGGGGGTTTTTCTTTTTCCCCTGAGAAAATATTTAAATGTAATGGAATTATTTACAAGTAGTTTCGGAATGATGTTTGATATATCTTCTGTTTCTGTTCGAGCGCTTCTCTTCCCAGCAGATCGGTAACATATGCTGTGATCTGAAATATTGTTCCAAGACACTGCCGGCACCTTTGCGTTCAGCCAAATTTGGGTAACAAAAATCTCTCACTGTCCATGGTTTTTGCTTGTTTTCACAAAAGTGACGATAATCTTGCTCCAAGTTCATGTATTCCAACGTGAGAAGGGCGTCGAGTACCAATTTTTCATTCACCTGTTGATCGATGTAGTCGTCAAGGTAGATTTGCAGACATCCGCGGCATTCATCACTTTTACATTCCATTACTGGAAAATCAGAATCTTCGTGCTGAAATTTCAATTTCAATTATTTTCCTTGTTATTTAATTGAGAATTGTGACATTTAATGAAGTTAATTTTTCTGTCTTAATACATACCAAATAAGTAATCGACAGTCCCGGAATGATGTGTTCATTTGTTAACGGATTCTGATAGCGTGCAATGGTTAGGTAAACTTCGTTGTGTCTCAGTTTCTCATATGGATTTCCCAACATCGGTACATTCGCTTGTAAAATGCAATGGCATAGTTGTGAAATCAGCGCAACAGAAAGTATACTTGTCAATAGCATTCTTAAGTTGTTGTAAACGCTGTCTAACTTTGTATACGTTTACGCGCGCGCGCACACACACACACACACACGTATATATATAAAAATATATATGTATATATATGTTTCTGTGTAATGGTTTTGTCTGTTTCATGATGCGATGCATTTTTTCTTTTGTTTGACTTTTTTCATAATTTTGGGCTGGGGATGGATGTTTGTGCTTGCAGTGTCGTCATTAACTGTTGAATTTGTTAAGTAATGTTGTACATAATTTATCGCTGACTGTGTTCACTTATATTGTTAGTTGTTGCAGTGATTTGGCAATTTTATGCAAATTCATATCGCTACAACGGAAATTGCCGCGTAATATTGAAATTGTGCCATTCGTATTTCCGGATGTAAAAGGGAAACTTGTGGGTTTTCTTTAAAAATAGTTCTAAAAAATATTCAGTTCAACTGATTCTTTTTATGTGAAATTTTTTTTAACGGAAACGGAAAATTTAAGAAAATATCACTTTCAGCTTTGTATGTGTTTAACATTTGAATTTGAACATAGCTATACAGCACGTGATGCTTTTTGATTGAGTATTCACATTTTTTGCATTGCGCAAGTGGAAAATGTTTGTTTTTGATAATTAAGGTCAATAATTACAGTAATGCTATTTTAAATTTTATTCTAGTTAAATGTAGGCAGAAAATAAAAATTAATAAAGCGATAAAATTTTACATATCTCAAAGTCAACATAATTAAAACATAAAGCTGTTTTTGCAACAAAAATGCATACAGCAGAAAGAGAGGTAGCATTTAAAATACTGTTGATTATTGGATGGAGAGTCATTTTTCTGCGTTGAATAATTTGAAATGAATGTTTAAATTGATTGTAATACGTAAGGACAGACATATTTTAAACTAAAAATTTCATATTAATTTTTTTATTTTTTTCAAATAAAATGATACAGTGAAAAATAATTTCATTTAAAACATTTATGTATTCACTTCTGAATAACAAATTGTTCATAATTCATTTGTGAATGATTTCAACGTAGCTTTTTCATTTCCAAGAAAGAAAATGCCCAATATTATTAGTTCAGTGTCAATAAATTATGCTGTTATTATTGTTTGTAGTCTAGTAGAGTATATGAATTTATGCATATATAATTTGAAATGTTTGCCAATGAATTTATGCTTTCGTTGATGGTGATTATTTATTTATTAATGATTTAGTTGTTGAATTTGAATTACGAAAGTATTGCTAGTATTATTCAATACACTTGTAATTTTTTACTTTAGAAAATTACAGAGTTTTACTGATGGAAAAAATGAATAATATTAGTTGAAAATGATATGAAAGATTTATGAATTAAGTTTCATTTGGTATTGCATTATTTTTATGCATGTAGATGAATATATATATGCATATATGTTAATAATGATTATAACGAGACAGTTAAATGATAACTTTACTAATGTTTATCAAGAGAATATAGAAGTGCAGTTCATATTTTATTAAATCAATCGAAATTGAGAAATTTGTCTATTCAACCTTGTTGCTGTTAGTGAAAATTGTTATTGAAGTTTTTGATGGTGACAGTGAGATTTATTCATGGGCAAGGACGATTATAACCAGTGGTGGATCGATTTAAACCGTATCCGATCACTTGTCCACTAACGTCGTTTAATTATCAATGATCTGACTGACCTACGGTAGGCTTGGCTCTGCTGAACAAGTGCTTTGTATGATATCGGAAAATGGTTTAATTATTGACTAATCTCTGACTTTAAGATAATTTCTTTCCAAACTTGATGATCGTTTCTCTGACTGACTTGCATTATAGAAAATTGTTGTTAATAAATTCTGCTTGATGATAATTACGATAGATTTGGTGTAAAAAGCGTATGAATAGTTGAATTATTATTGGCAGTACTAGTAGTCGGTTTGTTGGTCGAAGATATTTGACAAATGTCGGTATATCAATAATCGTTTTTCTATGAGTGACGGAATTTAACATTGCCGAAACAAAAGAGAAACCACTTGGATAAAGAAAACATGCTTAAAAAGCCTACGCATTGTGCCTTGCTTTGCACAATAGCTAAACTAGACTTGACTTTTCGATCGATTTTACTGCTTCCATTGGTAGTGTAATAACTAGCAAATGATATCTAATTAATCAAAAGGGATCTTTAAATGTTTAAATGGACAATTGTGCAAGTTTAACTAATGGAAATGTACCATTGTTCGAGAAGAGGATAGGTTTGTTTAAAGTTTTGAAAAGTTTTCTATAAACTGAAAATAGCATTGTGTTGAACAATCAGAAATGGTTTTATAGAATTGCTTCTCAGCTGTGTTGATATTGCGTCTGCAAATTCGATGAATAATGCAAGTGTAACGTTGATAAAAGTGCTCTTTTTATTTGCAGCCGCCTGTATATTATGCAGATCCGCGCGTTTCTGATTGGTTCTTTTCACTTTATTTTGTATGTTTCATTGAAATGAATAGAAATCACTTTTCCTCTTCAGTTCTCTTGGAAAAAGGCATCATGTTGACCAAACTGATCATATAAATGAACTAATTTGTTTTTTGACTAATGTTTTTTAAATTTAAATTATCATCAATGAATTTGTCATTGATATGTTTTTAAATGAAAGCAAGCTTTCTATTTAATTATCTTGAATGGAAGCAAAACATTTATCTGATAGTTAAATGTGTGTTGTCTTTTTAATTCCAAGGAAGTAGTTGGTCATATGTTGTTTGCTTGTAAATATGTTATGCAAATTTGCACTATGGAACTTTTTTTGTACAGTTTTTATGCTATCAATAAGAAGAAGCTGATATGTCCTCTCTCTCTCTCTCTCGATATATATATGTGTGTGTATTTCAAAGTCGACCACTTTGTTTAGCTATGCTTGGCAAGTTAAGCATGATACTGTGCTCAGTTGAAGTCTTCAAAGAAAATAGTATTGCAGTTGTAAAGGTTGAATTAGTTAGTCAAATAAAGAACAGATGTAATTGTGGAATTTATTTATTTCAAGTCATTTCTTAACCAAAATTTATTGTAATTAATAATTCTGTTTTTTCAAGAATATCAGTTATGCAATTGTTTGCATTGAAAAATACATAAAGAATAATAATGTGGCCATTTTATTTATTTAAGCCTTTAAATGTGTGATTTCCATTTCATATCAATGAAATATCAGTAAAATAAATATTTTTTCAAATGTATCACTGCTTATTAATTGCGTTTTTCTAAATGTATATTATTTTTATTTTTCCGCTGTAGTTTCGTTACGCAGATGAGATTTAAATCTTTAAATGGGTCGTTTTTATAAATGTTGACAAATAAAGCAGGTGAACATACTAAATGAAAACATTAGCTAAAATTTGAGCAGCACTGAGAGAAGCTGGTGTTGTTAAATTTGAAGTTTGTCATCCATAATCCAGCATTCTTATTCTCCCAAAATAGTAAGCGTATATTTTAATTTTCTTCTTAATTTTTCAGCTTCATAGAGATTAATTGTGAAATAGAATTGTATAACATCGTTATTTGACGGTTCATTTCTCATATTTATGCTAGTATGATTCAGTACAAAAGTGAATTTCGATTTCGAATTGCAGTACAAAAGTGGGTGAAATTTCGTAACAATTATTTGTAACATTAGCGATCAGCTTTGCATTATTTGCTTTGCTTTTTACAAATGAATTTGAAAATAACACGTGCATTTTTCAAATCGTTTGAACAATGATGGCGAATATGGAAATTGCATTCGATAATCAAAGCTGCCTTTGAGACAAGATGAGGTGATGCTTTTGAAATTGTTCATTTGGAAGATTTTTGCTTTATCACTATCTCTCATGAGATTTTTTTCAATTATAGAAAAATAGACCGTCTTTTCTGTACATTTAATTAAGCATATTGACTGGCTTCAAAATGTTGACGCTTTTTATTTTTAGCGGTCATTTTATTTAAGCAATTTTATTAAAAGGCACATTTATTGTAATAGATGTAATGAATTTCTGAAAGAAATTCATTATCAATCAGTTTGTCAGTGTATATATAAATATATATTTGTGTGTGTGTAATTTGAAGAATAGTTTATTATTTGTAGCATTTATCTATAATTTTGTTATTTTCGTTAAAAAATTAGCTAATAAAAATATCAGAATTAATTTGCATTAGTTTCAGTGATTTCTATAACATCAGTAAAGAAATGTGCATTTTGCTACTTTTGCTTTTAATATTATTATTATTATGCATAAACGTGTGTATTTCTTTTTCTAATTGCTTTTGATAAATTGGTCTCAGTTCTGTGAAAATAGAAATTGTTTCAAGTCTGTTGTCAAGAAAATTACATTTGCAATGTTATGAATATTTTACCAGTATGCGGTTAGAAATCATTAATCAACTTGTAAAGTTGCCAGCATTCGTGTGGACATTTTAACATTGCAATTTTGCCATTCGCATAGGGAATTCAAATGTCCCCTTAATATTGGTTGCGTGTAGAACTTAACAAGCACAGTTATCTGTGCTATCAATGAAATCCATATTTAGGAAATTATGATTATTATTGTTTTAAATGATTGCTTTTAGGACATCAAAACATCACAATTTTTTTCCTTCCCCAATGTAAATATTTATTTAAGTAATGAAAGCGATCATTGCAAATTTGGTTGCTTGCTTGTCTCATTTTAATAATAGTAATATCGTTAAAATTTCATATTTAAAAGACGCTTCTGAACAATTCTATTTTTGCAATTTATTTACTGTATTTAAAAGAGAGATTTTAAATTTGATTTGATTTGAAGTGAAAAAATAGAAATTAATGGCTTCAAATTTGAATTTGATTAAAATTTTCTTATAAATTCTATTGTAAATGTGAATGTTGAACATTTTCAATTTTTCATTTGAATATGTAAAAATAGAACTGGGTGCTAAAATTTGAATACTTGTGCTTTTGAAAATCGTTCCTTCAGGCATTTGAATTTTCAAGCATACTATTTCTATTTTATTGAAACAAAATAGCATTCTACAAAAGGATAGTGATTTTTTTTCAATTGTACGGGTGAACCGAGCTTTTTTATTTCTATTTCAAAATTCAATTTGCCCAGATTCTATGGAAACTGTAGATGCGGAAAAATGGTTTTGAACAGTGTTCAAATATCATTTCACAGTGAGTGCATTTTGTTTTAATTTAAATCAAATGACGCGGCTGTAGGCAAATAGATTTTGCCGTTTTGAGATTTATTATTTGCTTAGTTGCTGATGGATGAAAAGGATATTTCATCTTTATTGTTATATGGTTAAGAGCTGTGATATTTCTAATTTGTAAGTATACTTGGCCAATTTCGTGCATTCGAGGTTGTGACGCTGTTTTCTTTTTTTAAAGATTGTGGAAACATTACAATTTAATAGATTTCAAAAAGTCAGTATACTTTTCATTATAGTACTGATAATAATGTGCTAGTAGTAAAAGTGCAGGTAAGATTGCATTGCAAATTGTATTTGTTGATGCAGCCAGCATTTTTGCTTATTATTGCGGAGAAATAGAAACTGAACTTTAAAATTTTGCACATTAATATGAACTTCATGAATTTTTGCTATTGAAATAGTAATTCAATTGGTGTAGTAATGTTTTTGATGGTGCAAACCTGAAATTGCATTTTATAGGGTAATTTATTTGTATTTTTTAATTTCAGTATTCAAGCTTATTCAAATGTTCAAGTGCAATTTTAAATAAGAAAAGCAGTCAATTTTTAGTTAAAAAAATAAAGTTAAAGTTTGAAAATAGCTTGGCATTGTACATTTTTTTATTGTTAGCTGTTTTATTTTATTAATTGAATCAATTTCAATTTTTTGAGTTGCAACAAAATGCCCATGTGTTTAATTTGGTTTAATTGCGACACATTGTAAGCTGCACTCCTTTTAAATTGATGTTGATGCTGAAATGAATAATTAAACTGATCATGTGAAATTAGTGATCTGTTGATCATCCATCCTATGTCGATTAACTTTTATTCTATGTATATAGATATATATATTTCTTTTTGTTTTTGGTTTTGTCGAAATGGGAAATGAAATCAAAATAATTGCCATTAATGATTGGGACAGTATTTATCTGTTGGGGAGTAAATGGGCAATTTGTATCATCAATCTTTGTTTTTAAATATTAAGAAAAGTTGTGATTATTTTAAACTATCCGGTGGTCAGTTTCTAATTTTTTGGGCAGGAAATTACAAAAGAAGTCTAGATTTTTTTTATTGTTGTGTTGTTGTTGTTGTTGTTGTTGTTGTTGTGATGGCAAAAGCAGTGTTATGTAGAATAGAAGAAGTAATAGCCGGAAATGGTTCATGAACAGCGCTCTTCAAGTTGAATAGATTTAATTGGATTTTTGCTTGCCCAACAATGCTGAAGTTGACGTTGTGTGTTCAAATGTCGGTTGTTCGCATGTCAAGTCGGTAAACGGCGGCCATTGATCTCTTCTCAATCGGTTTAATGCTTTCGCTCATGTCGCATGTCAGCTTCTGACTCACGCTAGATCAGAAAAGCCATTAAGCTTGGACAAGGCTAGCACGCTTGGGTCCAATGAGCAGGCGATTATCATCCATTTGTGCATTTTAATCAAGAGTGGAAAGGAAATTAATTGGCCAGACGGTTGGCATTGAATCCCTGGTCAACCTGATGACAACACTGAATGCATTGTGCTGATTGAATTAGTTTAAGTTTCAGATAAGACAATTTGACCATAAGAAGAATATCAAAAATCATGATCATGATGTTCCTTTTTATAAAAGCATAATTTTAATCTAGATGTTGGTGTTTTTGAGGAAAAAAAACATCAAATTCACTCTTCTACCATTTCATCAGCACTTTCTGTGTTAGCATTGCATTGATAAGAGGGTTTCAATTTTGAAATTTAAATCAACCATTTTCTAATGTGTTCGATCCACTTGGATGGACGATAGATTGATGATCTATGAGTTGTTGGTTTTGTACTGTTCTTGCTAAGCAATTTCACTTGAAATAATTGATTTTCTGTCTGAAGATGTAAAAATTCAGCTAAATTGATTGAAACGGTACAGTTTGATTTATTCGACTTTTGCAGTTCATAAAATTAAAATATGAATGTCGTCATTTGATGTTTCACTTTCTTTGTTCATTTGATATTTCAAGTCAACTAATTGCATTGGCATAGGCGTAAGTTTACGAGGTAAGGTTTTTCAATAAAAATATCAGTGTAAAATATTATTGTCAATGTTCTTTCACCGTTTGCACCTTAGCTAAGATGACTTAATTCATAGCTGATTAAATTTAACTTTTACCGATAAGAAAATTCGTTGCATTTCCACTGAATTAGCCGTCACTCAATAGGTAAATTATGCTTAAAGCAGGATTATGCAAACTTGTTTTATTTATATTGATCCGATTTTGGATTTGGTAAAATTTGTTTTATATATAAAATCCAAACAAGTGTGCATATTTAAATGAAATTATATTTTCTGTTGAATGTGATTTTTATATTCTATTGATTGATGTGTGTAGAAGTTTGAAAAATATTTTTTTGAACAATATTAGTTTTATTGAACAAACAGCCAGACGTGTATTTTAATTATCTAAATTTTATGAATTTGCAATGTTATATTATTTAATGAATTACTGGTGATTGATTCATGTTGAACATCATAAGAGAAAGGAAAATAATAATGTAATCAGTGCTTAAAAGAATTACATTGACAAATACATGACGGGCTGTTGGGGCAATGAGAATGATTAAAAATTAATAGCTGCCAGAGAGTTAAGTGGAAAAGCTGAAAAAAGAAAAAGAGAGAAACGAGAAATAGCCGTAGCAGTGTTTTATGCGTGCATTTTCAATTCATGAAGAGCAGTTTTTGTTCAGTCATTAAAGGTGGCAATCAACAAGTGATCGAGTCGATTTTAGTTTAGTTTAGCTTAAACTGTCTCTGTCTGTCTGTCTGTCGATGCTTTTGAAAATGTTGCTTTCAGTGTTTGGGAAGGTGCCGAGCCCTTTGACCAGCGCTTGAATCATTGACAAGCTGACTAGTTGCAATTGCATTGATCGGCTGACTCGGTTGTAATAATGGTAAATTAGCGGGAGGAGAATTAAAATGAATTGAGCCTCTTTATCTAGCGATATACTGCTGACCGGACGATTGCAAACAAACCTATTAAGTATTTATTATTCACGTTGTCGATGCATAAACTGACTTGCGTCAGCTTCATCTGAAACTCACAATCTCAGGTAGAACCCTTGAGGTGGAAATATTCTACATTCTTCTTCTCTGAACACAATTCTACTAGCTTAAATCTTTCTTTCATACATTTGAAACCTCTCTTTGTTCTTTTCCAACTGACAAGCACAGCCGGTGAGAATATCTATACTCAAACTACCACATTGTCACTGTAGCTGACTCTTCCTATTGTAGTAATTGTGTTTCTTTATTTCACTTTAAGAACGTTACTTATCACAGACAGATGTGTGATAAAGTGAAAGAAATCTTTTTTTATCTCTTTACTTTGTATGCATGTAGCTTTCCTACAATTTGGAAAACACTTTTAATATAGGCATATTGATTTGCTTGGTTACTGGATGAAATTGGCTGATGAATTTTGTTTAATTTTAATGTAAGTTTATCTGTTCGAGTGTTCAAATATAGGTGTTAGTGTTTTTATCCGGATGGTTTCTTGGAGAGAAAATATGTAGTAGAGTTCACATTTTCTGCACTAATCGTCAATATATAGTTGCCATATTGAAGGTGAACTGATTTTCGTATTTTATTATTTATAGAAATTATATATATGAATGTATATCAGTTGGGTTAGATTTAACCGAACCTTAAGTCTGAGAAAATAAAATAACAACGAATGAAGAAAGATTAGCACGTCATTTTTGACATTGGAACATGTTTCATAAAAAGAAATGGTTAAAATTTTGAAGAACACTTTAAAATTCGTTTATTAAATTGAGAAAATTAAATTTTTTACCTAGTCAGAATAATTTCAAAATTTGTTGAATGTTTCATTATTCAATTTATTTTTGCATATTCTATTATTGAACATGAAATACGTCACAAACAGTTGCGCGATTGCATTTATGTTATTATTTATAAATTTTCAAACTTAATGGTAATTATCCGTTTTCATGTGGGAACAAAAAGCTCAAGGAAAATCAATAGAAACTCAGTTTTGATGATTTTAAATGATGGGATCAGAAATTTTGAAGAAAAAAAAAGTTTTATATATTATTAGATACACTGATGCATTCTGTTTGGTGGAGAGAGAGAACATCTTTTAGAAAATAAAATAATTGCAATATAATTTGAAAGCTGCACGCTTATATGGATATTTTTTTCTTGTAATATTTCATTGTCATTTTAATTGGAATTTTTCGCGTATTATAAATTTTTTAATAGTAATATTTTTCCATTCCATTTGAAGTGATGGTGAAGATATAGATTTTGCAGGTTAAAAATAGCATTTCAGTTAAATGTCCTGAAAAGAGGACTCCTCTTTGTGAGTGTATCCAGTTTGTGAGGTCAGTCGGAGTCATTAGACTTTTCTCTTTTTGGATTTTCAATTTGTAACGCTTGTGAAAATTGTGCAATAATCTTTTGTTCACCATTCTGAGGTTTTTTGGCAATTTTTACAATTTCACATTTTCCGCGTTGTTAAGACTTTTGCAAATGAAAATTGCCCAACTCAAAGGGACAACTATTGCCGGTGAATGTTGAAGAATAAGAAACAGGTGTTGAGGATTTCTTTATTAATATGCACTAAAATGTATGCCATCTGACAATAACTAGCAGGTATAATTATTGAACAAATGCAAACTTAACAAATTCATCTTCTTGTCAATGGAAACTTTATTTTAATTCAGCATTCGTAGATTTTGAAGAGAAATTTATATTTGGTTTTTTTTGTATTTTTTCCAATCAAAATCAAAAATAATTCAAGTGAAAATAAATTGATAATTGATCATCAGTTATGAATGTGTTTTTTCTAAAAATATATTTCCAAATATTCATATGGAGGGGGAGGGGGAATATCTTGATACTTTAATTCAATGAAAAGTTGTTTTCATTCTAATTAGTTATCTTATGGTTTTTTACACTTTGAATTGGCTTGAAATAGCTATTAAATATAAAAGCATATTTTTGCTTAACAATGAGTAGTCAGTCGTAAATATATATATATATTGAAGGATAATTTTTGAAGAAAAAACAAAATATTATTGCACAACTCTTTTTGCTTGAGCAGTTTCAAAGCTAAAAATATAAGCAAAAGTTGTTGTCTGTATGACTGAAATGTGACATTTTATCTTTAAGTGAAATGATTGCTAAATGAAAAGCTTTGATAAATAGCTGTTTAAGCATTTCCAACGCGGTAAATCATTTGTTATGAAATGTTTGATCTTAATCACTGCGCAACAAAACAATCCACTTATTATAATGTCATCAGATGCATAAATTAGCTTACTGTTTTCTTTTTAAAATAAATTTTAAATACTTCATATTGTGATATTGTGACAACGTACTAATTGCAATGTATTGTTTGACAGTGAAAAGAAGTTGGTGAAGTATAATAATCATGACAACAACTGTTATTATATTTTCATGATTTGCTGAATAAATTTCTTCATATTACATTTTTATTGATAAAAAGCGGAACTTGCAAATTGCAATTCTCATTGTACTTTCCTGATTTTCATTAACAGTTATCTGACTTTTGAATTTTTTCACATTTATTTATTTTTCATGATGATCATTTCTTTATAGAAGAGGTGTTTTTTTTTCTTTTCTGTTTTACTTCTTTGAAATGCTAACCCCAGTATATGGTAATACATAATGTATGGCCAGTAAAGCAAGAAGCGCGCGCAGAGGTCTGCATTCGTTGAAGGCTGAACAGAGCAAGAGGTAGAGGTAGGGAGGGAGTGAGGGGGGCAAAGTGCAACGATCGATTTGAAGAGGATTTTTGGTGATTTTTCACCTTTTTAATAAGCTCACCATAACAGTGTCATTGTTATCGTTGATTTAATCCAATCGTCGGCTATTGTGCACTTTGAAAGACCATTGTCCGAATGATTGATACGGAAATGGTGCTTTATTAGTCAATAATGAGCGTTTTCCTGTACTCGACCGCTGACCGCTAACAGTCGGCCTGTTCAAAACGTGATCGTATCACACGGAAAATTGGCCTTCTTATTTATAATGACACCCTTTTTCTGCATGATCAAAGTCTGATCAAACTGCTTCTCAGCGTATCCGCTTTATATAGATCTGATTCAATTCTGTTTCTCATTTGAACCAATTGATTTGACAATTATGCTGAACCGATTGAATAACTCGACTACAGGTAGGCTAGTGTGAAAATTCATCCGATTGCTTATTTGAAAATAAAAAAAATTACTTCCACTATATTAAAATAACAATAGTAATTTTTTTTCTATAAAATGGAAGAAAAAGGAAATATCTGATTCATTCAAATGCAACGTGTGACGTGTAAGTTTATTTATTCAAATGAAATTTGCATATTTATCAGCGGTTTTGTCAGGTTAAATATTTTGCACGGTACGTTATGAATCACTGGTACAACTCTAGTTTGATCAGTTTAAGTGAAATTTCGATCACAAACTAGTTTTCTTTTGAACCGTGTGCAAGAAGCCAAAATTGTTCTATCCTTCAAGCAAGCATTTATCTGCCTCTCCTTACATTTATGTGTATGCATATATGAAGAGTAATTTTTTTTGGGTAAGTGGTTTTTTGCTTTTTGTTTGCTCTCGTTTTAAACAATTTTACAAAATTATCCATTGCATATGAGAGAATATACAGAAGAGGAGAGCATGATTGTTGTCCCGTGTTATTTTCTTGCTTGAAAATTAGCTTGTCTTATTTCGAATAATTTGGGAAAAAACAATCGACTTTATCTGTGCAAGATGTTGGGAATTGTTGGGGAGAAAAAGTGGGGAATTTTCATTTTCTGATTGGAATTGTGTCAAAAAAGACAAATGTTCTCAGGGAAGAAGCGGCACTTGTGACCAGGTTGAAATTGATCAAAGAATGCTCGACTGTGTATGGATGTGTATAGCAAAACGTATCGCAGTTATTTGTCATCAGTTTGATCTATCATCCCGTGAGAATGCTTGAAAAGTGTTTCTTTTTTTTTCATCATCAAGCAGAAATTAATTTTCCCGTCATTCAGTTCATGTTCCAAGAGAATGACAAACAGTGCCATTAAAATTTTCAACCGCGGAAAGTTTTGCTTCATTCTTCTCAGAAATTAATTTCACAAATTATTTCATTTAGAAATTTTTAACATGAAAAAATTATGCGAAAAATTTGTTCAAAATTTCCATTACTTTGGCATTTGTTGAATTATATGAATATTTTTGTTTGCATTTTGTTGAAATGCATCTTTGTGCAACATTTCAGATTTTGACATAATATTATCGTTTAAAGTGTTAGTATGAATTATTATTATTATTAGTTATTTAAGAGAAAAAAGTAGATAATTATTTTTTGATTTTACATTCAGTGATCCAGTTGAAATGAGCAGAAATTATATTTTCATGGACGATGGACGGTTGTTACTGAATAAAGAAAATAGATTTTTCATCCTCTTTGATCTGCAGCTTGCAATTAATCTTAATTTGCAGTTATCGTGAAGCAGTTAATATACTTAATGGCTGCTTTAATTTATCACCTATTCCACACTGTACAGTCTCACTATTATATTTACTTACTATTTAATTTATCATGTTAAACTGTTCAAAATTATATTACTAAGGAAAAATTAAATAATATCTGAGTGTTATAAAACAGGAAACAACAACAACAACAACAACAACCATACGTATGTATGTATATGTGATGCGTATACAAATATGAATATGAATGTTTGTATTTTTTTTCTTTCAAATCGTGTGTAATTTTGTTGGTTAAATTGATTGCTTGTTATTGGTGGAATAAAAGAGAGCGTTTAGTGTTAGTAATTTATGTTTGATAGATTTTGCATGTCATATGCTTAAAATTTGTTTTTATTTTGAATAGCTGCTATGTCAAAAGATTTCAAAAGATGTCAAATTTAAGCGAAGATCAATGTCATTATCACAACAAGGTTAGAGCGGTTTTAATAGTTTTCACTTCAGCTGCTTTTCACTCTCTTATTCACGTTCTGTTGATTTTTGATTTTACACAAGTCTGTCTAACAATTTACTGTCTGCCAGTGAGTGATATGACTGCTCTTCTTATAGCAGCATTGTACAGAATTCATCTGATACGCTAATTTTGCAATTGTAGATAAAATGTCATATAGTGAGAGACGATTTTGGCAAAAGTAAACAATGCAAAATTGAGTCAATTGATTTGAATTTTTAAGTAATGTCCGAAAGCTGCTTTTGGCTTTACAGAATTGCTTTGTTTGTCGAATTCCTTTAGAAACAGTACTCTGTGTGTGCTCAGCCAGCAGCACTTCACCAGTTTGCAGTCCTTTCCAATCTGCGGAGCGCGATGGAACAGCTTTGACTTGCCTGGTTCGTGATCGGTTTGCTTTGTGAAATCTGCTTGCAAATGTCAACAGAGTTTACCTTGTCTGTCTGTAATATCATGGTTGTACATGCAAATTTGTTCACAGCTTGTTGATGAACAGGATAGATCTATTATTCCTGTCATCATCGCCATCATTATTGTCGTTATTATTATTATTATTATTATTACTTTTGCCGTTATTATTGGTGATGTGTGTCTTCATGAAGATCTTTTTTTTTGCTGGTTATGATAAAAAATTTGGAACTTGATCGGTATTTGTAGAATTCCATCTTTTCTTTTTTCCACTCACATGGTATCTGTGACAGAGTTGGGCAGTTTGTCTTTTGCACCTGTTTTATGGATGTCCACTTGAAGCGTGTGTTTTGATTATCGATTGATCCTGAACAGGTAGCCTTGCAATGGCGTGGCCAACTGCAGCCGTAGACAGATATGATGATGATGATGATGATGCTGTTAGCGCATGACAGATGGCGGCTTGTTAGCGTTTGTTTGGGCGGGTTTTCTTTTTTTTATTGAAGCATTTTATGTTTTTCATTGATTAGCATATGAACCAACTTTTTGAATAGAATTGCATTGTTTGAGGTTCAGGTGAAGTTGGTCTAGTGAGTCGGGATGTGCTTGCCAAGTAAGTTTGTGACGGTGATCATCGGTTTGCAATGGCATTTCAACGACTTAGTAGTTAACAAAGAGATCAGATGAACAGGCAAGCGGAAAACTGGTGTTTGATGCGTTGATTCGTTGGGTAAAGATCGATTACACTAGTATGGATAATGTTTGTTCCGTTTCTTGCCGGCAAGCTGGGCACTTTTTAGCTCATTTGACGATCCGTGACCACTGACCTCGGTTTGAATAGCTCATGTTTGTCTTCGCTTGCAGCCGGCCACCTGTTTACCAGCAATTAGGGACTGTCTCTTGGTCGCCAAGCAGACGGCCAATAGGTCATGTAATGCGGCGTTTTGACCATGTTTGATTATCTGGTGCGAAAAGGGTAGTGAATAAATGGGATAACCAGGCTATAATTATGCGGTTAAATTGACACATTGACTAGCATCGTTCGTCCGATGCCAGCCAATCAGCGTTGACAGCTGCTAGTGAACGATTGGCCAATTGTTAACCAATAAACTTTGTTAGTTCTGTAATACCGTAGACGTTGTCTTCTTCGTTTGGACTAGCTTCAATTGTCGACTGTTAACTCTGAATGTAACCACTTTGATGCTTGTAGACTGAGAAACGATCGCTGAACTGCTGCACTCAGTGCCAACATGACCATAGATCCGATTGTGTGCAACGACATAAGCATGGACTCTTTGCACGAAGATGCGGACAATCAAACAGCACTTGTTTCAAACGGCGCTCAAGATTCATCGAAAGCGTTGGAAGAAGGCTCAGGAGATCAGGTGAATCAACTTCCAGCGTTATTTTTGAACAAGCCAGTCAGTTCTTTTCGCATTTGTGATATTCTTGAAGAACGACGTGCTCAGGTCACTGAAGATTTCGCTGATCAAGGTAGAGGAAGTTTTGAGCGCACACTTTGGTTTCAGCAATTTTCATAATCAATCAATTAAATTATACTGAAAATTAATGCTAATTTTAGAAAAGGAATGCCGATCACCGTACAGCGATGACTGTCATCGACCAAGATCATCATCGAATAGCGCCAGCGCTGACGATGGTCTCTTGTATATGTATACAGACGGTGATGATGCTGAGCATTCGTTGAAATCTTTGGATGAAAAGTCAAAAAAGCCTCGCAAAGCACGAACTGCTTTCACGGATCATCAATTGCAAACGTTGGAGAAAAATTTTGAAAGAAAGAAATATTTATCTGTGCAAGATCGGCTCGACTTGGCCGCGAAATTAAACCTCACAGACACTCAGGTGAAAACGTGGTACCAAAACCGTCGGTGAGTGAAATTAGAACTTTCATTTTTATTTTCATTTGTTCTCGGGCAAGAATCAATTGGGCACTTAATTAGAAGAGACAAACGAGGTGGAATACTTTTTTTCACCTCACAAATAACTAATCAGCTAACTGCCATAACGTAATCCGCTGTTGTATTCCATTTTCAATACTGTGGCGAATGTCTCTCTGACGAAGCAAGTGTGAAAAAAACAACTTGTACCCAGAAAAGTTTTTAAAGTGCAAATTTGGAAACAGGGCATCACGAGCAAGGCGCTAAATGTCAGACATATTTTGCGCTGTTTGCACACCGGATACGTAACCACAATGACCACACAGAGGGGCAACGATTTGTGAGCGTTGAGCTGAAAAAAATTGAATCCTTCCTTCTTCATCTAATTCTGTTGACGCTTAGAAACCCGCTTGATGAATTTTTGCAAATGCTAATAAATGCAGACAAAGGTTAATAGCGTTTTGGTGTTGTCAGGAGGCCTCTACTAAGCAACTTACAATGATTCTCTTAATGAGAATAGGAATGGATTGTCTTTACTTTTTAATTCAGTTCTTTAATCAATCATTTTGCCAGTTCAGTATGATTGTAATGGAGAAAAAGAAATTACTGCATCAAGTTGACAATGGTGAACTTTCTTTAGGGGTTTGAATAATTCAAAAATAATCAAAATTGACTGATCATCACCGCTTGGAATAAATCACTCATACAAAGCCAAATTAATAGATACTGTGAAGTTAGAAACGATCAACATTTTTGCTACTTTGTTAATGGGTTGCTGTATTTTGCTGTGAAAATTGTAAATGAAATTTATCCAACATCAATATTATTTATTAGTGATTCATTCTGATTCAATTGTTACAAATGTAAACGTTCAAATGGTGATCTGGAGTGAAATTAAGTGCTTCGCTTCAAAATAAGTTCGTGAAGTTTCACCTTCATACTGGCTTCTTTATTACCGGCGAATATCTCGCGATAGAATTGTATTGTTCATATTTTTTGTAGATATTTAAAGTACTAGGGTTGTTGTTCGACAACTTCATTTTCTTTCACAAATTTAGGTGTTAGGTGAATGAATGTTTCTTTTTTCTTTTTAAGTTTTCATATATGTAGCAGTGAGCAAGCAGTGCGAATTGGCACTATGGATAATTATTTCGAAATAGGACGTCAGCATTTATTTCAGCTCTTGATGTTGCTGTGGTTTTTTGATGTTGTTTATTTTTTTATTTACCATTTTTTGTTCCAAAGAGAGCAGATGTCTAATGCTATTTCCGTTTGTATCGGCGGCTGAACGTTACACTGATGCACTGAAGGCCGCGCATTGGTCTGTTAGCGTGAAGGAGGTGTTCATTTTTGAAAGTGATTTTTTTCAACATTAAAGCGAGGTGTTATTTTGGTTGGGAACAATGATTGACCATTGCCAAGTCCATTTCCCAGCCGACCCGTTCACTTTTCACATGCTAAAGTGCCTATCCGGTTTTTAATTGGCCAATTTTATAGGAAAATGAACTGTAGTTGAAGAAAGGCAACGTGCTGGCGTGGCCTGAAAAAAAGAGGTCCCCCGCATTCAATGCTTTTTTTCAATGATATGATGGTTTTGTTAGTATTTTCACGCATTTATTGCAGTGGCAGATTAATTAATTACAGTTTTTTTCCATTCTGTTCATCAAATCTGCTCAGTTTAATCAACTTATTCCGTTTCAACGACAGTTAGCAGTGAAATATTAATTTCTCTTAATCCAAGAAAATATATTTTGCTTTTTTTTGAATATTATTATCCGAATTTATATATTATTTTCATTATCCAGTGATTTTAATTGTTGTTTAATGGTTTGTTGAACTTTCGAATCTGTTTGCTGATATGTTAAATTATGATTTTAGATTTTCAGTTGTGCTCTGAGTTGACGATGAAACTTGTTGAAATTTTGACTAGCAAATAGTGATTTTGATAAGTGATGATTTTAACGCTAGCTGGATGCTTTATCGATAGCAATTAGAAATTTTGCTGTCTCAAAATTTTAGAATATTTAATATTTACTGTCGAGCATGTTTGATTGTTCTGCATGGTTTGAGAAAATCGTGCTGTTTGCACAGACTGAACGCTGAGCGCTGTAATAGACTAAGGGCGGTGTCCTTGTAAAAGCACGCGGCTGGCGTTTTGAAGTTTCAAGCTAAAATTGTGAATTTGAAATTTATCAACAAATACCCTTCTATGCTTGTTTGCAATGATTATTACAGTGCATCGTTGAAATGTGATTTCGATACAATTGCACTGCAACACTAACTAACTACAGCACTGAATATTTTTGAATTGCAAACTGTTTATAGGACCAAATGGAAACGCCAGACGGCAGTTGGTTTAGAATTGTTAGCTGAAGCGGGTAATTATGCGGCATTTCAGCGTGCATTCACGAACAGCCCTTATTGGCCGACAACATTTTCCAACGGTCTCACTGGACCGTTGGGTTTGTATTTGAACAACGGATTTGCCCAGTCCAAGGATGCATGCCTTGCTGCAACGGCGGCCGCTGCTGCCGGATCACCGAACATTGCAGCCGGACTGGCCGGTGTCGGTTCGACGACGGCTTTGATTCACGGATCACCGTTGGGCGTGCTTTGCAGTCCGTGGTCTTCGTTCGGTGGTTCAATAAGAGCTGCGGCTGCGGCCGCGGCTGCGGTTCCTGGGACAATATCCATGTCCCCCGTGCATCCGGTGTTTGGCCCCATGGCCGGGGCCGTGCCGGCGACCATTTCCGCACCAGTGAACACGACGAAGAAGTGAACGAACATCGACCGCAATCAGCTACGACAAGCTGGACAATTTTAAGCTGAACTGTTTTGCCACTTTGGCTAATTCAAATTTGTTGATTGGGGTCCGGTCGACGACGCCGGACCGTTGTGTATGGTCTTCTCACGACAAAGCAGAGTTATCATTGGAATTGGCCGACCGTTTTGATGTCCCCAATTTTTGTATCTTGTTTTCTTTTCTCTAGTTCTCTCGGTCAGCCACCATCGCTCTCTATTGTATCTCTTTTGTGCTTGAGCAATGGACTTAAGTAGACTAATTTGTCGCTGGTCTGGTCTGGTTGCTGGTCTGCTGACTTCTTCGCAGTCGACTCAATTAATAATAGCTGCCTTGATTGCGCGGCAAGTAATATACAAGCGTGGCTAATTCACCAACGGCACGTTGTGCGCCTTCTTTGGGCCGTGAAATTGAATCATGCCTGGCGCCTCCCATTTGGCGGCAACCGACCCGGCCGTCACCGCGGTCGTGGGCGGTCAGGAGCATTTTTACTATCCGGAAATGTACCATAATAAGTGAATGAATGAATAAATAAATAAATAAATAAATAAATAAACAGATGTATTCGCTACATTTGTTTTTTGATAAAGCAAAAGGAAATAGAAATGGAAAATAAAATACAAAAATGCTTTTTCAATAATCTCTCTATTCATTCATACAGTACAGTCAGAAAACGTTCTGAACATTTCAAAACTATTATGATTATTATTATAACTTTTCCAATTAAATGAATACTTTATTACTGCGCACACACATTTTGTTGACTATCATTATTGATTGAATTGAAGTATCAATTTTGAACAGTCAAATCATGCATATATACATTTATTGCGCAATAGAATAAACATGAATTTCAGTGTCGTATCTTGAAAAATAATTTGCATGACGAACGAAGTTTTGCTCTATAATCACTGGCTCTTTCATAATCAGTCGAGTCAGTGTGCTCGCTTGTTTACTTACTGTTCAGTTGAAATAGCGTCGAGCAAGCAGTGCAGCGAGCGCTATTATGCAAATGTTGCAACGTTCGCATTTCATCGATTCGTTTTCTAAAATGGAAAACTGCATTTTTTCTATTCTCTTCTACTGGGCTGTCTTTTTCTTTAATATATTTTTATTTTTGCACCGTACAAGTGAAAAACTTTTTCCAATGCATCTCAATATGCTTATATATATATTAGCATCTAAACTGATCAGAAAGGTAAGTGTTGATTTCTGTTTTTTGTTTTTCAATTAAACGCACTCGTGTATTTCTAATAACTCTCAGTTGCTCATCCGGTTTGTTTGTTTAACACTTTGAAAAGCTGCATAACGGTAACAGATGCATTCGGCCGTTCAAAATTTAATTTTGCACAGTTACCGGCATTGTGCTTTGTGCTTGATTTTGTATAACTATTGAAATGGTCGCTAATGGAGGTTGTTTTCCAATTTTATTATCCAAAGCTTTTTGTCGCCCTTTCAACCATGTTCACTCGCTGATCGTCAGCACAAATAAATGGCAACATGATCACAAGTCAATGTTACAATTTTCCGAGCTATCTGTGCATGCATGCATGTATTTGCATGCGTGTATGCATGCATACATTATCAGGAATGAAATGCAAATACTGATTATGATTTGATACAATCATTTCTATGAAAAGCGTGCGTGATAAGCATCATCCTATTCTACGAATTAAATTGTTCACTTCTATTTTACTTTGCGTACGCAGTAGTAGTGTAACATTGGTAAATTCATTTCTTCTGTAAAATTCAGTGGAATGTAAATTTTGCATTATTAGATTTTGTTTGATTGCATGTTATATCAATTTTTACTTATCAAATATATAAACATAGGAACATATGAATGTAATTTCAAATAATTGTAACAATAGCTAGCAATTTGTGAAAGTTATTATTAGTGACGGGAAAATTGAAAATTAAAGACGGGCAACAATATTTTCCACATCATTTCCCTCTATAATGATGTGCCCATATTTCTTCTGCCCGTAACGTTCACATAATGCTAACCTTAGCTAAGATTTTCAAATAATGAAATAATTATGCGTTTGCTTAGTGCTGCTGTAAACAGGGCATTCTCATTGTCCTTGTTTCTTTGAAGTAGTGAATAGGAAAAGTCTTTCATGAAAGGATGTCGTCAAACAATTTTAAAACCAGATTTGTAAGAATAATAGCACCGATGACTCAATTTTGTAAAAGTTCTGCAAATAAGTGTATAATGGTAGAAGTGTGTTTTTCTATTTTTTACTTTTGAAATAAAATGGTAAACAATCAGACAGTGTCACTTTGTTGAAAAGTCATATATAATGGTCTTTTCAAGTTCTTTACAATGTACTGACAGAAGTCTTTTTAACTTATTTAGCAAATTCTCTTGCAGAGGTTAGATAATTGAATTTTCAATCCGACCCCTGACAGTTGTGAATAACAGGGTCGCATTGCTCAGTACCAAAGACCGGTAGCAAAAGCGTGCTTATTCATTATTCATCAATGAAAACTGTCACGATTTTAAATTTTGCACAGTTTCACAGTTTAATAATATATCTGATGTTTTTTCTTTCATTTTTTGCTGAGCAGTTGCTGAAAGCGTTGTAATATGACTAAATTTTTAGCCTGCTTTAAGTTTTACTTTATCAATTCAATCAAATCAGTCTGTCCATTTTTGCTATAGCTAATTAACCGCGTTCAGTACGGTCTAAATTGAACCGACATTTGCTAGCTTCGAATGTTTCGCATCAGATCAGTTGAACCTAAAAATGGCTTCAAATCAGAACCTGTTCTGTGGATGATTTCACGATCATGTGAACGCAGTTATGTCAGCGCACGTGAAATTTTCCTGCAGCTTGTGTGCTTGCTTGTCTGAAGTTGCTATTTTTGTCACAGTTAACTTAAAAACAACAACGAGCTCAAAATAGTGCTATTTTACTTCCAACTTTTTTGTTGACCAGAAATGTGCAAAGCGGCATAAACTAGATGAATATGACAGCAGTGCTAATACAAACAAAGAAGCGTTTTAAAACAAAAATTAATAACATTCAATAGTTAATAAGCACACCGTAAAGCTTTGGTACCGGCAGGATGGGGCGAGTGGTGCAAAATTTGAAATGAATTATACAACAGAATATTGCTATCAATGCAACAATGTGAATGAACTTGAAACTTCTCTGATCAATGGAAAAGCAACACTACCATTGAGAAACTGTCAATGATGCGGTTGATATGTTTGTTTTCAACGACATGAAACGGATGAAAATATGGATGATGCATAGCCTGACAGCATGCTCAATTCTACGGGCAGCATTTGACTAGTGGTTGTGGTGTTTCTGCTGTTCATAGACGTGTAGCCGACACTCGCGTTGGGAGCTGATTGCAAATAAGGAATGCAGTTCTTCAAAGCTTGGAATGAATCAGTGGAATTAGCAACTGATTTAGACAAATAAGATGACCAGTACGGATTTGTACGCAAAAGATGCTGCACCGCGGCCATGTTATCTATCTCACTAAGCAGATCCAAACCGACACTAGACTGACGTTTCCATTTTGTTCTAAAATGCAAACTATTATTCATTGATAACATGTGAAATCAGAACTGTGAATCACACCAATACTGACCTTCGATTCTGATACCAAGTTTTCACCTGGGTATCGCTTAACTTCAACTGCTTGGCAAGGTCCAACCTATCTTGAACAGATAAATATTTTTGTTGTTCGAAGCTTTCTTCCAAAGCTTTCAGCTGCTGATCTGTGAAAATGGTTCTCGCTTTGCGAACTTTTCTGGAGCTGAATGATGAATGTCGATTTTTTCCTTCTGATTGCTCACCGTCAGAGTTGACTGAAATGAAACATAACATAACATAAATGATCACGAATTCAATAGGCTAATTCAGTTTTGCAAACACGCAGCTTACTGAATTCCCTTGATGATTGATCTTCACTATCTTCAGAAGGTGCTAAACTGGCTGCGTCGTCGAAAACTGCAGCCGCAGCAGATTCACAGTTCAAAATATCTGATATCAAAAATGACTTTGTTGTCATCGTGAGCGGTTTTGCACTGAACAAACAGACAGAAAGAAATGCAACCACTATTGGTGAGCTTCGCTTTATGAATAACTGAACAGCTATCGTTGCAACGGCTGTCACTTAGAAACGGCAACGCTGATTGGCTAGTGGAAGCGCAAACGCCTCCTAGTGAGCGATATGAAAAAGCATCGCGTCCTCACCTATAGTGATATTTATCTTAACAGGTCATCAAGATTTCACGACGATTAAAGTAATTATCTCAGTTATTAGTGTTTTCTGAGAGTGTGGAAAAGTTTTTCTCTGGATCATTTTACTTCTTCTTCTTCTTCTTCATATGAATAGTTTACTACAGTTGTTCAAGCGTATCAACAATTTTCAACAACAAACAGCTTTGATTTTAATTCTGTGCAATGTTTGAGATTTACATATTCAACAGTTTACTTTGCTAGATATCTTCTGTGATCTATGATGGGTCTTTTTTGCTGAAAATGCTCATGTCGCCTTTCTACAGTAATTGCAATTAACATAAAATAGTCACACTATAAAATGCTAACATTTGATTTCCGACATTTTTTGTTGTTAAGTGCTATTCACGTTTTGTTCATCCGGCATGATCAGAGAACAATTTACCTGGTGAAATTCACATGTTCAAAATTTGCTTTATCAAAGGGCGTAACTGTGGAAATCCTGCACAAAATGAGTGATTGACTCAGAATGAGTGATTGTAAATTTCCATTTCTAGTGTTGAATAAAAAAGTTTATGCTTTTTCTGGCGGAAGTGCTGAAATAATAAATTTATTTACAACAATCTTATTATATGGAACATTTAGTTTATCAAGTTGAAACAATTCACAAATCAAAAACGTTTTTAAGATTGTCCGATTTAATAAGAAGTCTGTAAGAGTAAGAGAAATATTAGCAGGTATAAGTATTGATTCAATGGGGCTGAAATGCTTGTTGTTTTTAATTTCAGATCTTGTGCACAGACAGTAAGTAGGTAATAGTAATAGCTATTAGATTAGGCGTATGAATTGTGAATGTCAAAAGTGAAATAATGAATGACAAGTGTGAGGTGGATGTAATAAAAGTTATCACAACTGAAAACAGATTAAAGGGTTCAGGAAATAATGTGCACCTGCAGATTAGAATTTATGATTTCCTGTATAAAGCATCAAGCTATGCTGAGGCTAGAAATGGCAAACTGCTATTGACCTCAAAAAGTCCATTATTGTACCCAGAAGTAATTTACTGTCAAACATTAAATTAAGGATATTATAAAGTCAAAGCTCTGTAATTTAGAGTGGAAATTGGTGACAGAGTTTTCATAGCTAAAATAACGACTTCAAGGACGCTAGACGGTACCATAAACCAATTAGCCAGGTGAGCGGCAGTCAGTAACGGTCGGCTAAATTTGTATACTGATGACTGTTCGGTTGGGTGACGAGGCCAGCAATTAAACGATGATCACTGAGTGTTCTCTTAATTTTTTACCATATCCTGATCCATCGGGAAGTGACCGTCACAGACAAACACTGACGCAACTAGTTGGTCGGTGGGCTGCCCAGATGACCACAGATGGTCAGCAGCTAATTCCGCTTACTGACAATAACATTCTCGCTATTGTATCAATCTCGTTGTGGGCGTATTTTTAACGGTCCATTTCTGATGAATTGCATGTCCTACAGTAGAGAACAAGCCGACTCACGGCAGGAGATGAATCTTGTTCGTAGTGGTGCTTATAGAAAGGTAACTTGTGTTTAACCTGGCTTTGATGACGTCAGGTCAATTGGCGAGTAACTGATTTTACGTTTTGCAAAGGAACCCCGTTGAGTGGTTGACAATGGGCACTGATCTTGGTTCTGTGGTTCTAAATTGACCGACAATGCACTTGGATTGCAACAGAAGTTAAGCTGTTGCTCTGTGAAGTGAAGTAATGGAAAACGACCCTGTGAAAATTGACAGCTTCATTGTCGATCATTTTCTTTGCTCACAGCAGGTAGCCAAGTAATGCTAGTGGGCCGAAGTGTGCTCCGTTTGTAAATCATCTATCTCCAATAGAAATGATAATTTAATTTAGTGCGATCCAAAGCGAGCAACATTTTGGCCACATTCAACTTTTAACATGCTGTTTTCAAACTATACTAACCAGGACATGGCAAAACAAAAAAGCAGCAAAGCATGACCGAGAGAATGCAAATTTTTAAATAATCCCGAAAAAATTGTATTTTTAATTTTTCGAGTGGTTTATTTTTGCTTGCTAGGTTTGACTTCAGTTGTTCCAAATTTGCATAATCACGAGCGTTGTGCAACCTCGTAAATGTTCTAAATTTCACATGCACACCAAATGGAAATTACATGTGAAAAATGTTCCAAGCATAATGATTTGGAAATATCAATAAAATGATGGATTGTTTTTAAACTTTAGATCATTTTTGGAAAAAGCACTGCATTTCTTTATTGTGCAGTTATGTTTTGGAAATTATTATCAGTAACGAATTTGAAAAAATAAACAGTGCGTCAATTAGCTTTTTGCCATTTGATTGTTTCGATTCACAAGCTTGTTCAGTAGAGAAAAAATTCAAAATAATTTAAAAAACTGGGATAATTTGGTGGAAGAGGTGGAAAAGCAATGCCAGTGAATTTTTGCGAGTTCAAGGATTTTTTAGTTCAATTTGATCAATTCGCTTAAACGAAGCGTAGAAGTGATAATTTTTCATTCTTTGTCAGCGTAACCGGATTGCTAGGCTTGTCCTCACAGCATCATTTTGGTCAATTATCACCAATCGTCAGAAATATCCCACGTTCAATGGTGGTTTTCCAATAGTTTTGCCCGTTTCCCGTTACTTGATCACCGGAAACAGTTGACCAGTTGCAGAAGGTTGTATTTTGTCTGGACCTTTTCGATCACCATTGCGCCTGCGATAACTGCCACCATTGTAGTAGTCAATTAGCTTTGGCCTGTCCACTGTTTATTAAAAGCAGCTTGGTCGCTGGGCTTACCCGATGACCAATTGGAAATGGACAAAGGATGAGAAAATCACCTGCTCACGAGGCCGGCTGCCTTGTGGCCGAGTTACAACTTTCTCACCAGTGGTCCTTTTCAATATCTACATGCGAAGGACGTTGGAAGTGTTCTCATTTGCAATTGTCGAGCCTCTTTTAGCCTCTTCGTTGTGCTTTCAGGTGGTTCACTTTCGGTGAGAATGTCGTGTCCAACTTTTACTGGCAAAAAACTCTTGCTCAACAATTGCAAAAGTGCTTTCTCATCTATTGTTGTTCTGATTGCTCTCACGCAGTCAACAACTTTTAAAATTCGAGCATAAATAAAAAGCAATTAATAGCCCCATCAGTCGGTTGAAAAGAACCATAAAAGCTGGATATTTAGGTATTTTTTTTGTTTCTTCTATTGTTGCTATTATGCTGCTATTATTTTTCACTAGCTGGCAAGCGAGACACATCAGTTTGATCAAAAATTTTATTATTCTAGATCATAATTTGAACTAAAAATTGGGGTGTAAATTTAAAATAAAAAGAACAGAAAAAAAAGAATGAACATGGTGAATAGTTAGTTTATTAGAACAGAACCGAACAACAATCATCCTGAATTATAATAATAGCAACAATCGATCATCATAGTCTGATCGCGCTTTTGACTTTTCAGCTTGTTTGTAATGCTCAGGTCGACAAAGTCAATTACCTTTTCTATAGAATTGAAAATTTGCAATTCAAAATGACCAATTGAGTCGATGAATTGCTACTTTTGAACTGATGCTGATGATCCGAAAAAATAACCAGAATAATCTAAGGTTTAAGATTTGCAAATTCCAAGGGATGTTTCGAAAAGTTTATTATTTTTTTCTTAAAATCATCATTCACAAATGATGATTAATCAAAGAAATGATGAATGTTTATTAAAAAAATCAATACTGTAATAAACACTTTCCTTTTTAAACAATTATTATTAATAATCATTGAAATAGTTAACAAACAAGACATTTAGCATGGAAATTCAAACAAATTCGTTAGCTTTTCCACTCCGCTGGAAAGCTTACTGTCTGCAAAATCAAGCTTGAACAAAGGTTGCAATCGTTCGTGTGTATATTCAGCCAACAACGCGACAAAATCGGCTGCATATGAAATTCGTCTGATTCAAATCACTTTCAACCATCACAACTATTTACATACATTTGTGTATGCAAATAATTGAATGTGACAATATACTAATGTATATGACTGCATGTATTTCCTTCGTTCTTCGTTCATTTCATTTCATCAATTTTTGTTTAATGTGATTTTTGAGTTTGCAACCGACTGGCTGAGGATTCATGCAATCGGACTGTATGTAGTTTATTTTCCAAAACTCTGGTCCATTTGAATTTACCTACTTGTTGCTTAAATGTTAGCTGCAGTGCAGAATAAACAACTGTCGCATTGCTGCTGTGCTACAATGTTAAGCAACTTGTTTGGCAAACGAACATTCGCACCAGCTGTTTCGTCCATTAGCATTATTATACTTTGAAATGAAAAAGTATAAAACGACTAATTTAACTGATTTCAGTTTGATCTTTACCACTATTATCATGAGCATTGTTGATTTTATTGTTACTACACGACCGAGATAGTTAGCATGACGATTTTCTTGTTGTAAACTGGTGTCAATTTTCATTTGTGCATGAATAACAATTGTCCATTTTTCCTTATTTAAACTTTTCAAAAGTAATTCACAAACAGTGTATATTATTACAAATACAAAAGACAAATACATAAAATTATCTACTCAAAAAATACTGATAAGTGTAATATCTCGAGAGAAAAGTAAGTAGCAAAAACTGTCCCAGAAATAGACAAACGGATAAAATGAAGTAGTAGAAGTTGACTACAGTAAATTAATAAGTGATGAATAAATATTTATATATGTGCAAATCGGATAATGAAACATAGCTTTAAATAAAGTTCTAACTAATTTTGCACCCTGTCAAGGTTGGAATGTTTTATGATAATTTTTTTTCGTGAACTACTTTCACTATACAAAATGACCAAATGCATAATTTTGTAAATGAAAAAGCATAGATACAATTGTGCATTTTCAAGTTTGCTATGCTGTTGTTGTTGTTGTTGCTGTTCGTTGCTATCTTTTCAATTCTGCTACTTTTTATTTAATGTTCAATCGAAGACGAATAAATGCACGGCGTTGGACAAGTTTCTGAATAGAAAAGTTAAGGAAAAAAAATTAAAATTACATGACAATTAAAAACAATTTTCCGTGGCATGAAGGAAATCGCACATCATTTTCAATTGTATAATCGTAAGTAATAGCTTTGTGAATAGGTCATCAAATACGGCTTAATAATTCCCCAAGGCGAAGATGACCTGTATATACGCCTGCCATTCCGCTGCCAACTAGCCAGTTGGAAGATAATAATGACAATTGTAAGCGGACGTTCAATCGTCCAATCTATAAACACACAGGCTGAGATTGTAATAATTGTCTTCAATCAAACTGCCCCCACTGGTACCGCTTGCAAGTGAAACGGTTTCTTTTCAACCGTCCCTCCCTCCGTCCATCCCACCGTAGTATACTCATTTGGCAATTGTTCGTTCAATTATTACCATTACACCCCTGTTCACCTGCTCATTCCATTGTTCGTGAACGAGTTAATTTTTTTTTCTCCACTCTTCTTCTCATTCACTTTTCATATTGACAATTTTTAATTGTTTATTTGAAAAATAGACGAGTAAAAATGCCATTCATTAAACATTTATCACCGAATTATAAAATGATGAATGCTTGATCCTTTTGATCGCTTCGGATTGCAGTTGCAATTCATGCAAATGAAAATGCATTTTTGATCTAATCAACTGTAGATGTTAAAAATAGACGATAATTTGGTGTAGTTGGTGAAAAAAATACTCAACGTTGTTAATTTAAGCATGGTCTTTTTTAATCTAATATTGAACCCATCCACATTTTATGCTTACTGTGTGCAATGATATTCCACTCCCAGCCCCACAATAACTGTCAACTATGCCCATACTGTATGTATATTACAATTGTTAAAAAATTAACAAGTGTAATAATTTTATAATAATTTTCACCCTTAACCAAGTCAAATTATTTAAAACTAATGACTTAATAATTGCCTGCTAATCCGGAGCTTATCCAATTGCTTATTCAAACAAATTGTTCCTCATGTTCAAGCACTTCTGATGCTGAAGCAACACTTTGCAGTGCTAATTGATTCGAGCAAAACAAGTTGCTGAAAATGAGCTTGCACTTGGAGCCAAGATTGCCGAGTGAAAAGTTTTCACTTTTAAAAGCTTGTGCACACTGCAATTTATGGATATAATAAATAGAATTTGGAATTTCACAGCAAATATTATCAAAAATGCAGCATTATTAAAAACTAATTAATTTTCAAATAGGCGAACTGATGAATTTGCTTTCTATTAATATGGTTGTCTGCTTGAGCAAATGAATTCTCATCGTGTTTGCTTTTATTTTACCACTGATGAATAATTTTAACACAGTTTATGTAGGCAAATATTTGCTTCCATTTGAAGTTGTTTTCCTTTTTTTTCAAAGATTATTTGCTGAAATTTAATTTATCCACTTTGTTGAAATCAATCAAAATCATTGTTGTGTAAATGATAAGCATTAGTTTTAAAATTATTATTCTTTTTACAAAAATTGAATACTCCTCTCTGCAAATACTGTAATATTTTATAAAATTTTTAACAGATGCTTTGAAAGCTAACAATGTGATATGTTCTTTGCGTAAAGCTAGTTGGGAAATTATCATTTTTTATTATTATTGAAAATTAGAAATAAAATTGTACTGTATTAATAGTTAATAAGCTTACTTATTTGTGCACTCTAAGCAGTTCACTACAAGTATAAAGTATTAATCAAATAAAAATCAAGTACACAAGTGAAAATGTTGTAAAACTGAAATTTGTGACAAAAAACAATTCACTGACGTGCATTCAGCTCTGTGCAGCTGATTTAATCTAGCACTGGTTTGGAGCAGTATTTACCGCTTCGACCTCTCCATTTATGCACTTTCCCATAGGTCATTGGCGGACGTGCACTTCTCTGATTGTAAATGGGCTCTGATTGACCGCCAACGTTAGCAATGCTAGAATATTGGCCACTGCAGCAGGACCGTTTGTCTCCTGCACTGGCAGACAGCACAGGTGGAGCAAAACGTCCATTTTTTCCCTCATTTCTAAACATGAGGAACAATCAGTGTCACCTCGTCCACCTACTGGCTATCATCGATGCTAGTCGGCGTTTACCTACTGTTTTCACCAAGGATTCACAGCAGGACAATGTGACAACCGGAAGTCTCCCTAGAGATAATCGTTTCAGCTTGAATAGTTAATAAGTATAATAATAAATGGCGTACTCTGCCAAAACAGTTCCACTTCATCAGTTTGATTCATTCACGAAAAATAATGTCCTCAAAAAGTCAACTTTACATTCAACATGTCCTTGTTGAATGTTTATTTGACAAATTTCTATTATAAAAGCATAAAGATCATGTTCCATGAAATATTGAATTTTTTTTTACAAAATCTATATATATATATATATATATATATATATATATATTTATTTATTTATTTATTATGAACTCTGCTTTTAGTTCAGAACAATTTCTGCAAATAGAAGATTTTAATATTCATATGCATAAACATAACACATGAACCTTTTCTATCATCAGTTGAACAATAAAGTAAGTCATGCTTGATGCAAAAACTATTATTGTTGAGAAAAGTCGAAGAAAAAAAATGCTTCTTGATTTATTATTTCGTTTCCTTAATAATTTTTTAGTATTCTAGTCAGATTTAGGCAAATCTAATTTAATTTACTGTTATTCATGCCTTCCAAGTGATGGACGCGCCTTAGTTCTATGATAATTCGTGGAAATTTAATATTTTTGTAAAATTTCAGATTTAAATTATAGGCTCTGCGTTCTATCTTATGCCTGACTGATTATTAGCGTGTGTAATAATTGCTAATCTATTGATGCTTACTTATCAGTAATTTAATTTGTTTACTGTATGAAGCAAAATTCGTTGGCAAACAAGCAAGTTGGATATGGCGATAGTTTAGATGATTCTTTGAATTTATGCAGTTCTTTAACTTGAATTTGATTTTGAACAGTTATAATTATTTTCGTTACGTCACTGATATGCTGTTGAACGGTATGGTTAGCAATACTTTAGAAAATATTGAAGCTCGACTTTATACTGGTTAGGATTTATTAATTTTTGGTTTCGAAGTAATTTTCTCATGCAAATTTAATGTTGTACTTTTTTTGTACTCAGAATTAAATGCTTCTGTCAGATGTCAGTTTATACCAGTTCTTGATGGCCAGGCTCATCTTTGGACAGTGACCGTTTGTAAAAATGAAGCGGATCACGATTATTTTGCTCGTCCTCCCATGGTACTTTTACACGGCTTTGGTAGTGGTTCAGTGATGTGGCTGAAAAATTTTGAAGCTCTTTCCGAAAAACGGGTTGTTTATTCGTTAGACTTGCTTGGTAAAGGTTTATTTCATTTTAGGAATGGGTAAAATATTTTTCAACTTGCAGGTTTTGGTCGTTCAAGTCGAATCCAATTTTCTCAAGACAGTGTCGCAGCAGAAAATATGTGGATTAAATCTATTGAAGATTGGAGACGTTTTATGAAACTGAAAAATTTTTATCTATTGGGTCATGCTTTTGGTATTATAATAGAATAATGTTTAACATTTTCTCATCAGTCATTGTTTGAATCTGATGAATGCTTGATAGCGCTTTGCTTATTGCAGGTGGATATCTAGCTGCTGCTTATGTTCTTGAATATCCAACCCACGTAAACCACTTGCTGTTAGTTGATCCTTGGGGCTTTGCTGAAAAACCTGACGAACGGGAATCATCAAACTCTACACCAATGTGGATAAGTTCTATAACAGGATTTTTCAACTCGTGCAATCCGTTGTCACTTATTCGTTTAGTTGGTCCTGCAGGTGAATACTGCTGAAATTTTTATGTGAATATTTAACATGATTTTGATTTTTAGCTCCGTCTCTCATTCGCAAACTACGGCCAGACATAGGAACAAAGTATTTTGAACATGAAAAAATGCAGCGATTGCTTTACAGTTATTTATATCTCATCAACATGCCCGAACCAACGTGAATATTTATTTCTTAATTTCATTTTTGCACTGCACATTGAAATTTTATTTTCAGTGGTGAATCGGCATTTCGATCAATATCTGTTCCTTTTGGATGGGCCAAACGACCAATGGTCAAGCGTCTTCCATTGATGTCCCGAAATATACCAATCACATTTATGTAAGAAATCATATTTGTAAAAGCTGTGAAAATTGTATTTGAAAATACAATATTATAACTTAGACATGGAAGTCGTTCATGGGTTGACCAAAAACCTGGAATTACTATCCAAAAATTGTTGAGCAACAAAACTTCAGTTCGAGTTGAAGTATGCCAGCAGATTTGAAAAATCTACACATCTATCAGTACTAAAAATCTTTGTTTAGATTGTACGTGCTGCGGGTCATCACGTTTATGCAGATCAACCGTGTGCATTCAACGAGCTAGTGCAGTCTTGCGTTGAATAGATCTCACAAATTTTCAATTATTATAGGTTGAACGTTTTGTGTAATTATCATTGTTTGTTTGTTTCATGCCGCATGTTACTGATCGCTGTTAACTGAAATAAAACTGTTGAAAGAGTCCATAAAAGTAATAGGGAAAACATAAAAGTACACAACAAGTGTAACAAAGTATATTCTTCGTTTTAATTCGCCAAAGCTTTAAGAAAGCACACATATTACCAAAGACCTATCGACTGGTATCAGCCAATAAAGTTGATTACCACCAAATGTAAGATAACATGTGCAAAAATAAAATCCGCGAATGCTCTTTCTTGACTGATTCCAGGAAACTGCTGCCTGTTCTGTGGATTCACTTGGATTCTTAACGAACATGCAAGCACAAACGATGCTACGCAGGAAATGAAACCAGCCAAGAAGCTGTTAAATGGAAATGTGCCCACAATGCAGCAATATATAAACTGGATAATGCCAGTCCATAAAATACATAACATGTACGCATCGATCAGTTTCAAACGTATCGGCGTCGACTTCTTGTATTCTGTTAAAAGGCTTTTTACTACGGGCAGAAACTGCATTTTACCTATAAAAAGTAGGAATAAGTTTTGCGATTTTTTCAATAATGCTAGGCGAATTTAAAAATTTGCCACAAAATTTACTTTATGACTCGTAACAATAATTTACAGTAAGATGTAATCAAGATCAAAGTAGTAACCGTTATCTTACATAACCACAAATTTTGAAAATATACAAATATATATGTATATATATATTTATATATTTATTTATTTTTATTTATTTATTTATTTATGTAATTTGAATTAGAAATACGAATAATTTAAATTATTGGTGATTAATTCTTGATTTTCAATATATTCTTATGCTGTTGATTTACAGTAATATAAGAGATGAAACAGAGTAATTTGTTAATTTGTAATCATTTTGCTTTTTCGTGATGATTTGTGTGATTATTTACGTTCAAGAAAAATAATTTTGAATTATAAAAGTTTTTTTACTGAATTCGAAAAATTTCGTCAATGCAACGTCAATTCATCTGCTTGATAAAGATGTGTTATGATTAATTATTGCGTCAGAAATTAGGAAAATATTTTTTGTTTTTCAGAAATTTTTCATTAACAAGAGCAAAAATGTGCATAGTTTGTTTTTGTTAGTTAGGATGGAATGAAATGCTTCATCAGAAGAAGTTGTTCGATAATGAATGTAAATAATACGTTTAACTTTTTCTATTTCTAGTTCAAGTATGGAGAAACTATTTTTGGAAAAATTTTCGGAAATGTAAGTAATAAATCTGTGATTAAAATATTTTATTTTTCATTTTTATACATTAGTTGTGGAAGCCATGGCATCACTGGTTGCCTTTGCGCGGATCAGCAAGGTTTATGTGTCGCTGGTAATTGGTGAATATCAGACTGTTTTTTCTTTTTTTCTAACTTTTCACATGTTTAGCTAATGGAGATTTAACTAACAAAAACACAGCAGAAATTACTCGTCTGTATCACCTTGCCTGCACATTAGATCCAAACAACGGAGATAAACCGAAAGTGCTACTAGAACACGGTTCTGAGTAAGTTTTCTTATACTTTTGCGAGAATTCTTTTCACAGTTTTTTAGGAGCTTATTTATTACTCAAGTTGATCAGCTCACTGTTGCTTTCAAAAGATAATGCTGCAGTTTGTTACCTGATGTGTTGATCTGGCACGCAAAATGAAGTAGGTATGAAGGAAAAAATATTATCTTTTGAATAGTCAGTCTTATTGCAAGTTAATTGTATTTAAATGTTCAATAGTTAAAAATATTTGAAATGCGTTATTTCGTGTTAAAAAAAGAAGCAGTATTTCGTCAGTCTTCGGATAGAGTTCATATTTTATTGCACGCTTATTCTTTCAAAGCAGATCATATTGATCTTCGTGCTGATTAAGTTAGTTTAAATTTAGATTTTGCTGTTGGCGTGTCAGTTTCAGCAGGCCGATCACAGCGCATTGGACATGGCAACGGGTTAATTTGTAATTTATTCGCTTATTATTGCACCCTAATGATAGATAATTTATATTCATCGTTCCGTAATTGTGATTTTTGTGCTTGTATTAATGCTGCTTTTTATTTTAACTGTTCCAGGAATACCTGCAAAATATTGAAAAATGTGTGCTAATAGTATGTATCAAAGAAATTGCCGACAACTGTTTTAATTAATACATGAAAACATTCAAATAGTGATGTATTTATGGAGAAAATTTAATTTTAGCCGATGTCATTTTGGTTGACGATTAGATAATGTTTTATTCATTTACAAAAATAAACGTGGATATTTAAAGTTATTTTATAATTAGTCAAGTTCAGTTTAATTATAGTATTTCAAGTTGTAAAATGTGGAATTGCATGCTGTATTAATTAAAATTGAATTTTATCGATACAGTAAGTCACTATTTGATAAATTTATGAAATTCTTATTTGAAATTTGCATAAGTTACGATTTTTTTAAACAATTATTCAATTGTTTTTTCATAATGGCCAAATAATTGAAAATTGTGACAATTTATTCAGTATCAATTTTATTTTTTTCAGTCAAATTATCTAGTGAAATTTTGAAATGATGATTTTCAGTTAACCACTGCGAAGCATACTATTTTAAAATTTGTAAACTTTTTAATAATGAAGTGGGAAATATCACATTAATTAACATGAAAAAATGTAGAATTTAATAATTATTTTGATTGACCATCTTTTTCAAATGATTTCAAATTTTGTTTTGAATTTTTGAAACTTGAAGATCATTTTGACAACTTTTTGTAATTGATTGTCTCTGTTTCAAAAATTGCCGCTCAAATTTGCTTTTTTATGTTTTTGATAAACTGTTGCTTCCGTTTTGTTTCAACGTCAGTACTGTCATTTAATCACTGGTATTATTAAATATGTAAGTTTTTTGTTAATAATAATAATAATAATTTTCCACGATTTTTGCCATCGCGAACTTTCACCTGTTGTCACTTTTTTTACCTGATATTTGACGTATTCAATGAATAAATAAGTCATATTATTTATTGACTATGTTGAATTTTCAAATCACTGTCAGCAGTTGACACGTTTGATGAAATTTCAAATACCGTTATAATTGACTGATTGTATTAGGTGTTGATGCAATTTGATACGACGACAGGTTTGTTGTAAAAGGTTGTATTATTTGTACTTTGATGCAGAAGAATGAATTAATTTTAAATAAGAGTAATAATTGACTGTGTTTGTTGTAGGTGCTGATTTGAGATAAGCAGTGACCAGTGGCTTGTAATCTTGGGCAAGATCGATGACGACAAGGCAGAGTTTGCGTTTGATTGGTCAGCGTTCAACGTCGCTGATGGAAAAAGTGATTAAATTGATCAGGTAGTTCACGATTACCACCACTACTATTATAAATGTGCGCTGAAACTCGTCGAATGTCTTCGATCAAATTGTTTCAACAATTGCATTTAATCAGGTAAGCAAATTTTCACTATTTTGAACCAAATTATTCAAATTCATGTTATTTTTTTAAATCTCCACTTTAATGCAATATGAATTTTGAGTGAATATTTTCGGTTTTCTTGTTTGCTTGATTGTCAGGATTGAGTTTTACTTTGACGCTTTCAATCTTAGGTTTTGATGTTTTTCTGGTTTTCTCAAAAATTTTCTTTTGCATAGTTGCAGCAAAATTAACGCGCACAGTATTCGGCAGTTTTCATACAACTAACTTTATTAACTTAGTGCGGTAAATATGTTCATGGGTCGCATTATGCAAATATTATGATTTTCGACATTCTTTATCAGCAGTTTAAATTCTGAGGCAAATTGCTTAAGGTGATTTATTGAAAAGCCGTCAAATAGTCAATTGGATAAGTCTTTAAGTATGCATTAAGACTTTTTTGCTCTGCTAAAATGTTTTAATGTGACGTCTTGGTAGTCGGGCATCATTGGAGTCTGCAGGAAACAATAAATAAAATAGCACTGATGTTGTAACTTTGCAATGAAGAGACTTTTTTTAATGAATAAAGTTTCAAATGTGCATCATTTTATCGGTTGATATTATTTTCGAACTTGGGCAATTAATTGAAGTTTATTTATAGAATGTATTGCATTTTAAAATTGTATTTATTGCTTGCATATTTCATGAATTCCATACAACGCAAGGGAGTAATTTCTTTTTTTCTGTAGTTGATGTTCTTGTGTTGTTGCTTCTATTAATTGGAAAACATATCACTCAGCTATAGTTGCACATTGAACAATTTCAGTGAAGAAAACACCGGGTGCAGCAAGATTGGAGATATTTGTAATTTAGGTCTTTCTTTTACAATATCTACTGATATAATGTAGACGATGTCAATTTGATTAATTAAAATTTCAATAGATTAGTTGCAATGTCCTGAGCCTGCGCAAACTGCTTCAGTGTATTTGAGCCTAATTGAGTTTATTGCTTAGTGAATAAATAAATGTTGGTAAAACTGAACACTACATTTCCGTGATTGTGTGAATTTGTACAACAGACGAATGATGAAATTTAATGTAACAGAAATTTGTGGCAAGCGGCTTTATAGGAGGAAGTGTAGGAATCAATCTGTGCACGTAATTTTCTGACAGTGGCTGTAAAAAGTTTGAAATAATTGTGCACGAATTTTATAACTTGTGAGTGTTTTTAAAATGCGTGTGGAAATTTCATCTTGGCCAACTGATTATTAATTTACACTTTGTGATTTATTGATTTTATAATATTTTCATGTTTTTCATACTTGCATAAAGTGCTGTCTTGATGTAGCTTAAGATGAATTGATTTTTGTGTTGACTACCTTTTCATGCTTTCTGGCCGCTCTTTTTGTGAGCTATTCAAATGTGTGCGCTACGCGTGCTATTCAACTGCACTTTTTTAAAAAATTCAAATTTCTATTTCATTATCCATTATTATGAATTTGATTTTTCTGTTCTTTTCAATTGTATAATTTGCTGCATTTGAATTTTCTCCATTAATTTCCGCCAAATTTCTTACTACAACAGTATATTGTTTTGTCTGAATATTTTAATCTGAAATAATTTAGCAAAAAAAACAGGAAAGAAAAAATTGGTTTAGCTAAAATTGTAGAGCTTAATTGTATAATAATGTTGGTAAAAGTAGTGAAAGTAGAATAATGATGTGAAAAGAATTTTTTTTTGGAAAATTCAGCCGCTGTGCAGGCAGGATGTATAGGCATAATGTAGGGAAGAGTAGTTGGAAACTTTTTTCTTTGTAATTAAGCGGATCTTTTGCCATGCGAGAAGTCGACGCTCCATCAAATCTGCTCCAAATTGTTTGCCGAAGTTCTTGTTTTGACACTAGAGGCACTGTTTCGACGTTTTATTGAAAGCGTCATTCCATTAATTAATCTAAGCCAAGCTGAATTCAGACGCTTAGCCTGACCAGTGTTTTCGATAATATTTATTCAGTATGCAAAGAGAGGGGTTACATGAAGCGACGGCATCTTTTACGCTTCTCCAAGCATGACGGGCTTTTTACCTTTGCATGTCCAGTGGTCATTCAATGAGTGGTGTATAATTATTTATTATCGACTCGTTTAATCAGTGTCATTGGAAAAATGCCATTGTTGAGTGAAATGACCATTGTTGCTGTGGTGCAATTACATTTCGACTAAATTGGTTCACAACAACAGTTGACCAATCGGTAAAATACAATTGAATCAAAGTTCTACTGCAGAGAGATGGACATGCAGAAAGAACTGAGTCGATCTGTCTGGAAGACTGTCAATCAATAATTCTGGACACGAAATGGATTATTAGTAATTGTAAACAACGCCCACTTTTCTAGAGCAGAGATTGTTGGCAGTATGGTTAGCTGATGTGTACGACTGGATGAATCGTTTTTGTTTACTGTTTCCTAAGCCAATGGACAGGCTCACAACCCCCTGAGCAATTGGCTCTATACGCTTTGTCAGTTTTGAATGGACAATTGTTCGAATTGGTTGATCCAAAGCTTGCCTTGAGCTCGTGAAGAGAATTCGTCAAGCTGAGATGCGTCACTTGATTGCCTCCAACTAAGTAGAAACATCATGATCACCATGAACAAATGCCTTCCAAAGGGAATGGGCAGTGCTTTGCAGCCCGTCTTCTTTGTTCTTCTGTTTCCATCCATCCTCCATTCATTCGTTGCACACCATTTTATGACGTTATTGAAATACACGTGCACGTCAAGCATGAGCTTCACTTTTATAATTTGCACGTAAAGCCTTTCTGATCGTTTGGAACGGATCAAGTACAAATCCTCCTGTTTACTAGTCTAATTTACTGGAATTCATAAAACTGAAATTTTGCATAGCATAATTTGTTACTTTTAACAAACAATATTCAAAACAAATGACTTTATAACCGCTGTTTACGACAATCTTTTTCAACTGTTGCTTCACATCAGTGAAATTAGTATTTTGGCATGTTTGCATATATGAATTTGCAATTGCAATAATTTTTATAGTTTTGTGCATAAAATTGTATTTCTGGTATTATTGTCAGAATTTCGGCTTTAAGTGAATTTACTCTTTAGAATGAAAAATTGACCCTACTATTTTTTTGTAAGATGAGCAATGTATAATCTGCCAATTTGGTCTAAGAAAGCGGTAAATAGGGAGACCTGTAATTTGTGAGTTGAATAAACAGCAACTCTTTCTTTCATTAGCAATTGCATCTTAATGGAGTGAAAACTATTATAGCTGTGTATTGATTTTATTGAAATTTATGAAGCATTGATTTAGTGGAATAATTTACTGCACCAAATTAGTCGGCAGTGTTTCAAATCCTATTTTCGAGTTAATAATATTTCAATAAATTTGGTGAGACATTCTTCAAATTGCGTCATAATTTAATTTATCAATGCTAATTTACATTTGATGCAATTAATTCCATGCAATACAATACATAATACACTGTAATAGAAGAACTGAAATCATAGATATGGATAGTCATTGAAAATGAGTAATGCATTTGTTGCGCGAGCATTAACACGATATTAATGAAACAAGTGTATTTAACAGAAAGGTGTTTTGTGTTTTTTTCCTTCATTTTTCATCATAATTTTTTCCTCATGCTATGTTATTGTATTAAAGCATATCTGAGAATGAACGATTGTCTTTTGCAATGGTGTTTTTTGTTCTACTTTTAGTATATCTTTTTAGCAATATATTTAAATATCAGTTTTTGTTGTCAGTTGGAGGAATTGGTGATTTTTGTTGCTTTCCAAAATTCTTTGAAATGGTATTTTAAAATGTCATTAAATTGAAGAATTTCTCTAGCTGATGATCTAGTGATGAATAAACAGGATGGGATATTTGAAATTGAAATCTCCATTTTTCATCAAACTGTATAAAGTATTTATTTTTCCACTTTTAAAAATGCTCGTCTTGTACTTAATTTCAATATTGAACTGTGAATTGCACTATTTAGAAGAAAACTGCCTTTCAATATGTTTTTCAATAGCTTTCTGATGTGCATTTCAGCAGAACGCTGTACGCAATAATGGCTTTGAGAGTTATGCAAAATTATCATTGATAAGCTTCTCAAGAAGATGTATTTGTATAAAAGATTTTATTATGTAGAAATAAGTTGAAAATAAAGTAAATTACAAAAGAAAGTGGCACAATGACGTTTATTAGAAATAATTGATGAATTTCTAGTTGCATAAATTCTATGCATTTGTGAAGTATTATTTTTTACGGCTGAATTTTTTCTGTATAAATATATGAAAATATAGCAAAATGTAAAACCAAGTATTTCAAGAGCACTTTTTTAAAGATTGTTTTCTTTGAAAATCATATAAAATCCCATAGGTGAATATAGATTGATTTCAGAATAGCCGACATGGATGAGAATGAATTCAAATAGGCAACATATTGCCGCTATTGCTTTGTTCAACATTAATGCTGTGCTATATCAATTTTGCTTTGTAAGAAATTCAATTGAAAGAAAGTGAGAACTTGTCACCACCGGTGGTGTTCCAATTATGAATTTCATTTATCATTGGATGAGAATTAAATAAATCTTTTTTCACACAAATAAAATCAAAGAACATTAATTGCCATTTTTAAAAATTCATGCCCAGCGTATATTTCTGAATGTGGTGTGTAAGTGAATTTTCTTTCCAGGCGAGTAAATTTCTATGCATTCATGTGTAATTTTCTATTTATATTTTATGCAATTTTACATTTTGTAAGCATTTTGACGCTTTTCTAAGCTTAAGTAAATGTGTTACGGTGAAATTATACATTCGACATGTCAATAATACTTAAACAGCGAATTGCAGTATGTATGTAAAAATTTTGATAGTGTATTTAAGTTGATTTCAGATTAATCGATATTGAACAATTTGGAACTTAATTTCTCTGACGTAATTTTAGTTAATGAATAGAGAATTATCATTTGAAATGCATATTTATAACTTAGAGCTCAGACAGCTTTGTGCTGCTGTTTAAGAAAATTTATCAAGTTTATTGTTCATTCAGGTGACCGGCTAATTAAGAGCATTAAACAGCTTTTTGAAAAAAGAGCATTGGTCGATGTGAGAATGTTATATCTTTCATCGACAGTCCTCTATTTGTCAAGCGGATTATGCTTGTTTTTACGATAATTTGATTTTAAATTTACATTTGCAAGCAAATTTTTTGATTTCTTAATTTTAAAATGCTCTTTGACTACTGGTCTTGCTGCTTTCTGCTTTGGAAAATGATGCTCTTGTGATGATGATCATCAGGAAAACGCGAAAGTGATTTTGGCTCCAGAATGTGAGACAGATTGATTGGATTTGATTGACAAGCAATCCTACTAGCTGGTAATTTTATCGAGGGCAAAATACTATCTGAACAATCTGTTCGAAAAGACTGGCACCCCGAGTTATTCGCTTGTCACGCCGTTTTATTCATGGATCAGAATGAGCATCATCATTTTTACCAAATGTTTGTTCACTTGTATTGTATTTTTTTTGTTTCTGCCAAATATGTGTCACTTTTGTCAAATTTTAATTCATGCGACTATTTGCATGTGGAAATTGCACATTTGTAAAGTAGAAGTTGTCAAAGTTGGTGCAGTTTTTGGAGGAGAACAGTTTTTCTTCCTTTTCCAACAAGTAGGTGAGCTTTGCAATCAGAACATATCCATCGGTTATTGTTGCAACAGAATTAAGAAGAAGAAGAATTGCGACAATAAAATTTCCGAAACTTTTTCCGTATAAAATTATTCAATAAGCTTGGCTTGTGGTCATCGTCTTTAATTTTGCAATTGTAAGTGATTAAAATTAAAAATTTTTTCCAATACTCACTGAACATCTATATTATGATGTACATTTTGCTATTGTTGTTTCTTTTTTATCAGTGTACATTATATTAATTAATTTTTTGAATGTGTAATTGGTTATTATGTAGTACCATGCTATTGCTATTGGGCAGTGGTTAAAGTTCTAATCGATACTGGACCATTAAATACTTGGAAAGTTTTATACATCTTTATTAGTATTATTATTGTTGTTGCTTAACTGGCGAAATGGGGGGAATAAACAAATTAGCATTGCGTGAAATAAATTATTTATAGTTCTAATTGCAAACATTATAGCGTTCATTTGGATTGTGCAATCTAAGTGAAGTGCTTTTTCTTTCTCTTTCCCTTTGGCCGACGGGCTTTAATATGTTGAAATGGTTGAATTGTTGCATTTGTAAAGCAGAAATTCACGTTCAGGAGATGCAATTTCAACTTTTTCAGTTGTACAAAAGAAGATTACTGTATATTAAACGTTGTGAAACTTATTTCACTTTGCTGAAATTCATCGGCTAGTTATAACTACTTTTTTGAATATGCATACAGAATCACAATGTTCCGCTGATCGTGCACAAATGTACACATGATTATTCCTTTTTGCATTCTCTTATTATTTCTTGTTACTTGCTTGTGATTAATGTTTTCATGTTCAATCAATGTAATGGTCGCTTCGGTTGAATCGAATGAACAAGTGATGTAATTTTCTGTTCGTCACGCGTATAACTGCAGTTGCGTTATTTTGCCCTTTTCTGTAAATTACATATGAAAATTTTTGACGAGATACAAGAAAAAAGAACAATTTTTCAATGATGAGAATATTTTCATGCAATAATTATGAAAAAGAAGAAATTTTCTTTTAGCATAACAAAGTTCCATTGTTTGATTGTTGTTTATGCTGTTGTTATAAAATTACCAGACATATTTATTATTATTATTATTATTGTGCAAATCAATTTAATTGGTTTTTTTCTCACTTTGACCCATTGCCGGTCATAAAATTGGTTAGCAGAATTTGATTGAGGATTATTGACAGCTTGAACAGGAAGCTTGGATGTTCAGTTTGTCGTATAGCAGTAACATTTGCGACGTTCAGCTGTCTCCTTTAGGAAATCTCTGCTGCGATGTCTGGTCGCGATTGTGGCCAGCTTACATGCGCATCACACGTTTGCTGTGTAGTATGAGCTGAGACGCATTCTGTTGAATCGAATGGAAATTTCCAATTCTCTCCACTTAACAAAAAACTGATATCGAACCTTATTATGATGAGATTGTTGTCTTCTCTTTATTTAACAAAAAAAACCAAAATTTAGATTTATACAATTTATGCTTCATATAATTTGATTTATTTATCTGATTATTATCAACAGTAACATGAAAACTGTTTTTGTAAAAAAATACCTTCATTTTGTGCATTTTTCATTTTTATTTATAACAAATAATAACGTATTGATGTTGGAATCCAAGTGTGAAGGTGATTTATTTTTCAAATACAAAATTTAAACTTAAATTTCGAGGGTGGAATTGAATTCAGTTCAGTTCAGTTCACGTTTTGCTGATAATTTTTATTTTGCCCATTATAATTTTGTTATTATAAAGTTGAGATTGTTTTTTTTTGATAATGAAGAAAAAATTTCACTTTCACACTCAGTTCGAATTCTGATCATGCAAGTGCTATGCGTTTTCGGTCAATTGGATATTTATTTCTACAATCTGTGAAAAATGCCTAATAGGAAACTATGAAGAAATGTTGTTCTTTTCTTTCTACTTCTTGTTCTTTATTCTTCACAAAGTGTTGCTAGATTTTCATTTTTTTTGTTAGCAGATCATTTCTTGAGCACAATTATACTCTCCTTTTTTTGGCTTCTGTAATTGCAAATTGTTCACCAAAAAATTCTCCATTTCGATGCATTTGAAATACCATCCACAAGTGGGCTAGTTATCCCAGCTGTAGCATTGCTTATTGTAATTACAGTACTTGGTTTTACAAATTACAAGATTTTTATTTTTTTCACTTCTGTCGATGGAATTTATTCACCTTTAATTTTCAATTATACGACTGCAGATTATTTGTCTAGTGTTTTCTTTTCTGCAACGCGAAAGTATTGGCAAAAAAAAAGAAAGAAAAAACCACGACCGTATAACAAATTAGTTGCGCATTCTTTTTCCAAGGAAACTACTTTCTCATTTACTTATTACATCAAGCAAAAGTATGCTATTTTATATAATTGGTTCTTCTTTTTTCTCTTTCTTTTTTTGCACTTTTATTACAGTTAACGCAGGGACTGATTCAATTTCAACTTTAAGAAAATTAAGCCTATTCAATGCGTTCTTCGATGACAATGGAATGTCGTTAAAGGCTTAAAATTTGAAATGATTTTTTTTAATGATATAAGGAAATTTTTATGCAATGCAAATAGGATTTTAATTTTGGAAAAAAAGGAAACGAAATTTCAGTAAATTAATGTAAATAAAGAAATTTGTTAGTTGATAGTGTTAGATATTAGCAGCAGCAGCAACAACAGCAACATGCATATTCATGTGGCGCTTATTATTTGGCTTGAATTTGCAATTACTTTGTGTTAATTTTTCCACCATTTTAATAATAAGATTTTGATTATAAACAAGAACAAATTAAACAGAAAAATTTGTTGATTTCAATGAAATCAGTCAGTTACTTGATGATGATGATGATCATGATGATGATCATGATCATGATGAGCATTCGAAAGTTCAGTTGGTAATTACGGCACACGTCGGCATCAAAATTACGACCTGCCAGCTTAAGTTTGACAGCTGGCGGAAAGTTCAAAAAGATTGAACGTTAAGCGTTTTATGAAGCCGCAATAAAGATGCTAAACGCGCGATCATCTGATTCCACTGACTGGTCATTATTCAAGAAAAACATAACAAATTGCACTTTCGATATATGGTAATGGTCGTCTGGTTGTCGTTTAATTTCGATTCTGCTCGTTTATACTTAGATTTATTTACTTGTTTATTTTGTGAAGCTCTCAGAATTTTGGAAGCGAATTTATTTTTGGCTGCTTTGATAGAAGCAGCAGCAGTAAGTAGCAGCAAAAACTTTTGCCATCTATTTTCTCTTTGATCTGTGAAATTTTCTTCATATAATATTTTTGCTCTTGATCGATTGTATACTACTTGTATTCGAAAAAACAAAAATCCCATTCCCAACCATCTGTTCAGGTAATTTGAGAAATAAGCATTTTTTTGGCTTTGTTTTTCTTGAACAACAACAACAACTTTTAAAAGCATTCCATGAGACAGATCAGTTGTTCAGAAAGACAAATTTTTGCAACTTCAACACCCTACGGTCTCGGTGCTTCGCATTTTCTTGGTCTTCTTGGACGTAACAGTTGTTAATCGTTTAGCAAATGGAAAATGTGAATAAGCTCATTCATTCATTCATTCACTTTCATCCTTTACAACGAATAGATAAAATTTGCATGTATTTTTTCTTCTGATGTACATGAACTTGTGAAAATATTTCTATTCCATCAGAGACCATTTTCAAAAAAGGAAACGACTTGAAGAATTGTCATCAGCTATTATTGGTGGCTAAGTTGCATTGGAAACTTGGGAATAAATCAATGCAAAGGCGCGCCTGTACATGTTGAGTAGTTTGTACGTATAAATAATGTGAGGGATCATTTTGAATAGAACTGAGTGATAATTTTTCCATTATAGATTTTTTACCCTTTTTAAAATTTTATCATTAGCTAGAAAAGGTTATATGTACGCTGCTATACTAATAAATACATTGTGCGAGATATGCATTCAAAATAATTCTACTTTGAATCCCTTTTCTCTGTACATTGCATGACTATTTTCATTTTTATACCTCTATTCTATGCATATTTTCGTTGGAAAAAATGATCAACAACCAATTTTAAAATGGCAAACTTGATGTATAAACGAATCAACGAGCAGCATCATAAATTAAAATGTTACGTTTCATTGATAAGAATCTTTTGTTATTTTAATTTTTACTTGCTCAGCGGAATTTTATGACTACAATTTATTGGTACATATTGTACAATTTATGAGCTTGTTAGGCTATTAATCACTGATCAGTAAAGTTAATTTTTTAAATGTTCGCTATTTTTCATGCTTTCTATTTTGATACATCAAATGCTTGCATTCACGTTTAATTATTATGCATTCTGTTGAAAAAAGAGTGAAACAAAAGTTATTTTTTTATTACTGATTGATGGATGGATATGTCTTTTGCAAATCACATTTGCTTGTAGTAGTTGTAATATCTTCAGTTCAACATATATGATGATGATGATGATATTCAGTTAATAATTGGCTGTGAAGTAATAATTTGTAAAACGGAATTTTTTTAAACTTTAAAACTTTTCATAACTGCGTTGTACAGTTGCTTGTAATATTTTTAATGAAATAGCATTGTCTTTCTTATAATTTCCAATACAGTACGTGATTTTACTTTGTTTTGCAAGTTGTGATGACAACCAAAAGCAACAATAATCAAAAAGGTGAAAAGCTTATTTATTTTTATTTTGTTTTTCTCTTGTTCTTCAACGCTTCAGTGACAAATTCAATTTTTACTATTTAATAATTTTTGCAAAATTTGAAAGTTGAACAGCTTTCAATGTGGTGCAGTAATAGCAGCAGCAGCGGCGGCGGCGGCAGCAGCAACAGCAGCAGTAGTAGCAGTTGTAGTTTTGCATGATTCGATTGCTGGGTAAAGTAATTGAAAATTTAATGCCTCAGGAAATTCAATCTTGAAAAATTTATTTTTTTATCAATTTTATTATGGAATTGTGTGTGTGTTTTTTGCTTTTAATAATCTTTTGCTGCATTATTTTTCTCATATTAAAATTTAATTGAAAAAATTACTGTAATACAAAAAAGTGGAAAAGAACAGATTTAAATAAATATATATATATATATGAAAACAACGTATCGAAAATCAGAGCATTTGGAAAATAGCACTTCTGACGTCAATGCATTTACTACTTAAGTTGTTTTTGATTTTCTTCAACTTTTCATGACAAGCATAACTGAGTAAAAAGAACTTTTTGTTCTTAATATTTTTGTTATAAGAAATAATTCTACAGAATTTAACATTGTACAATTGTAGCTTTAAGTAGTGGAATTTTCAACTTCGAGCGCTACAAAACATTCGTAGGTTTATTTTATTTTCATTTTTGAAAAGTTAATTATTCTGATACTGAACATTTTTTTATATACTTTATGGAATTTTTTTATTTTTTTCATAAAATGGCGCAGTTAATTTTTTTTTTGGAAAAACACCTTCAAAATTAGCATGCAAGTATGAAAGTTTAGAATATTTGTTTTTTTTTTAATTAGAGGAGAATTGCTGCCTGAATCCTCAATGCAATGAATATCTATCGATCTAAGGATCTATAGTGATATCTTTTTTACAACAATTTATAAAGATATTACTGTATGTATACATGTATATATTGTCATTTAGTACATAATTTTTTAATTTAATTTAAAAATTCTTCTTCGGTTTTTAAATATTTCATATTTATGAATATTATTTCTTTTTATTCATCAGTAATGAAGTTTTTTAATTTTTTAAAATATAATCGAATAATTTCTATTTGTTGTTGTTATTAAAATTATTATTATTATTGTTACTGTTGTCTTTGTTGCATTTTGGCCATTTCTGCTTGATATTAATGTTCGATTGATTTTTATTTTGCCAGTTATCTTCAAATTACCATCTACGATATTGTCGAGATTGGTTTGTTCCATCTTTGTGTTTTTTTTTCTTTTCTCTTTTTCCTTTTAATTTAAATTTTCCAGGTGGAACAGTTATTGTAATATTGCTTCAACTTAACGCATGCTGTTTATCATATTATAACAAGGTGAAATTAGTGATCGATTTGTCGTCGTAAATCAGTTTGTTTAATTTTGATTTTTTTTTTGCACAGTTGTAATCGAACATTAGCTTTTTAAATATTTTTTCTTTTCTCTTCAAATTTCATTGTATTTTACAGCTGGATTCGATTCGTATCTGAATGGTGGCATTCGATCAGTATTGATTTTAAATTTTCTCCATCCCATGTCAAGCTTATGCTTGCATACTTTTGCCATTTTTTTTCTTAACAAATCTACTTTTACTTTGGTTTGTCTGTGTTCTACTTGGGGTCATAAAGTACAAATTCTTTTTTATACTCTCCACAGCAGGTATATACATATACATATGTATAATATTTCGGTATTTTATTTTTGAATGTTTTTCTGTTATGATTTTTTGGAATGAAATTTACAATTTGTTCTGCTTTTTTGGTTTTCATTCATTCCTTCATAAATGATGATGCTAAAATTGAATTGTTTTGGCTAAATTCAGTTTCCAGTAAAATAGTAATGCAATACGTGTAAATATTTGTTTTTGTTGTCGCTTATGGTATGCAAATTTCTTGTTTCTTTTCACTGAAAATTTTTCATTTCCAAATATATTCATTTGGCATGATGTGAACAATTTTGAAGTAGGAAAAAAGTTGGAGCAATCGATAAGGTGGCTTTTCAAAATTTGAAGCAATAAAGCAAACGTGAAAGCGAATGTTTGTTTTGATAAAACTGAGAATTGCCAGTGAGGGGTTTTTATAATAATTTACGAGCGTTGGCCATCCCAGTGTTCTCCTTTTCATTTTCAATTATAATAATAAGATGCAGGTTGAAAATGGTGAAACGCTGAGCATATTTTATTATCTTATGCGTTTTCAATATTGATTGCATTCAGTGGTGGTTTTCTTCAAAAATTTGATAATTTCACTTTCTATTGCTTTCATTCAAAGTTTCTTGCCATTATCAACGCTGAGAAGAAGATAAATTTTATATTTATGAATTATTTTTGAACACTATTAGTATTAATCATCGATGAAAAGCGGGGTGATGCATTTCTCATCTGAAATATGTGTTAATCGAATTCATCTGGTGCTGATTTCTCTTTCAACATTTTCCATAATACAGATAAGAGCAGTGCTGAAAAATTCCATTTCATTGCATCTGTGTGTTGTTTCTTGTTTATTATTGTTGTCTCATTGAACGCTTACACAATCTGTTAATGTTTTTAAAGGTTGATTTCATTGGCCGAAGATGATGTATTTTTCATTTTTCAGTAAAGTTATCAATGCAATTTTGAGAGGGACAAGGATAAGATGAAATGAAATGGATTAAATGGAAACTGTGCAAAAATTTACCGAAGGTTGATATATTTTATTATATTCTCAGCTTATTTTTTATAGATTTAATAACTTTTAAAAAGTTATAATTATGCAGTTTTACGTCGACGCAGACAGTGTATAAATATTCTATCTAATACCCTTGGCAATTACTTGGAGCATTTTTTGAAGAAATCTGTTGGGTTTTCGCGTGGTTTAGCAGGAAATATGAATGCAACAGTTGGCTTTTGCAATTATAATTAAGCAATAATTTTAATTGTCGAGATTCAGAACTGCCACACGTTTCTTATGGTAAAGCTTATTGGAAAACACTCAGCAAATAATATTGGAAAAATGTTTTCTGCTGATTGACTTTTGGATGAAGTTAAAGTTTAAAAAATTCTTTTTATTATTTTATTTAAGTGAAACTGGAATTTTATTTGTTTGCATTATAAAATGACGAGAAATTCTGGCAACAGCAACAGTGTTATTCATTCATTCAGTTCAATGTTTTTTAGGGTTTTTTTAAATGATGTACCCCTACCTCTCAAATAGAGGTATGTCATCATCGCAGCAACGCCTTTATGATCAGAGGTTTTGTCACTTTTCCAATTAAGAATCTGAGCTCAATATTAATGGTGCTTTTAGACGGAAAATTGAGAAACTAGCATATAAATTTGTCTGTTCTGTCATCCGTGAGGATCAGTCAGTCTTTTGAGAAGAGTCGATGGGAATTTTTACACTGCTAATTTATTGCGTTAATATGCGTTCTCTGTTGCATTAATAAGTTAAGTATCTGGTGAAATTTGAATGCTTGTTTTTCATCATTGCGCAGATAGTGAATCAATTAAGTAATATAGCGCTCGCTGTTTTATATACTTAGTTTCAACAAACCGTTTTTCAAGAGGTAAAATCAAATATCGATGAAATATATATATATACTCTGTTATGTGTATAGAAATTCTTTCAATGTTAAAGTAATAAATTTCATTTCACGATTTTAATATTGTAAATTATTTTAAACTTTGATATTTCTGATGATAAAGTTTGCAAGTGCGCATATCAATCAGTTGGTGTTTATGAAATTTTATTAATGCCGCGATTTGAGAGGCTTTATCAGTATGTACAATCAATGTACAGATATTCCATTTTTAGAAATTGTAAATTTTTTATAGAACATAACAAATTATAATAAAAATATAGGAAATTGGTTTTCTGCTTTTTTCACTAGACACAGGTTTTTATATCGAGTTTTGCAAAGCGAGAAGAATATTTTAAGTACAGTATTTTAAGTTTAGTTGCTTTTCTTCTTCTTCTTCTCACTGTAGAATTGCAAGCAAGGTTCTCTGACATTGTAAATTTTGCAAAAATGTTGAATAAGACGTTTTGAAGTGAAACGGAAAAAGTAGCGAAGTGTGTTGTGCTGTGTGTTCGGTTGGTGTTTGCTCAGATCGGCGCGAACGCAGAACGGGGAGCTCAAACACGCATGCCTTTCAGTTCAACATTTGCTTATTTGCGATCAGAGCAATGTAAATTATGATAAATAAATATTGTTTAATTTCATCAATTTTGTTTTTACTTTTAATAATGCACTGCTATTGCTCAACAATTTATCTGATCACTCTTGACGTAAGAGGTGAGATATTTTATATAGATTGTACTGGCTATTTTTTGCTTGTAATTTTCAATATGCAAAATGTGCAAATATAAATACTATTTGAAAGATGGCAACTTTGGTGTGTTGTTTTTTAGGAAAATATTAAAATATTCTTTTACAAAATTAAATTTTTTTTGTTAGCATATAGTTGCAATTTAGTAGAAGTGTAGAAATTTATAATAATAATAATATATTGGATTCATTTTATGTTATGAAAATGTGAAATTGAAATTAATCGACCAGTCAATTTTTGATTAATTATAATGATAAAAATATTTTTTCAACTTTTGTGAGTGAGTCACTGATCTGAAAAAGTTATTATTCTGTTGATGAAAGTCTTTCAAGAAAATTAATCATTCATACTGAAATATTTTTTGCAAGGTTTTGATTCTGTGCAGTTAATTTTATAAACATAAGTTTCGCGACATTTGTTAATTTTTCATCATTCATTAATAGCGCTTTATGCGTAGCTGTCTGAAATTGTAATGCTTGAAAAAAAGTGACAGAAAAAGTTGACATGAATTTCATTTTGCAGAGTTTGCTGAATAAACATCTCATTTATCCTTTGCAAATATTATTATCGTTTATTATTATTTGATTATTGTTATTGTTATCATGTAAGATGAATTTTTGCATATTTTGCAAGTGCTAATGTCATTTCAAAGAATTGAACATAAGTTTCATCAAATTCATGAATAGTTTTAGTTTGCTTTATAATTTATTATTTATGTACAAAATTTTTACATTTTAAAATTAAATATTTTCGTTGTATTAGTTTCATTTTCTTGCTGTTGAAATGCATTTCTAATGAAGTTGATAATTGTCAATAAGAAGTTAGGCCAATTGTTATTTAGCAATTTTTTAGTTAGCAACTTCTGTTTTTCAACAGTAAAGGAATACAAAATTATTTTTCTATTATGGGAAAATTTTATTATCAAATTGTTCATTAAAGTTTCATTATAGTTAAATATTTTTTTGACAAACTCTATTTCAATTAATGGTTATTTTTGGTGAAGAAACTAGTGGAAATAATTTTCAGCTAGTTATTCCCTAATCCATATTTTGCCCTATGATTATGCTTTTCTTATGGAAAATTAAATTCACTCTATTTTCCACGAAAGAAGCGTAAAACTTCAAAAAGAATAATATTGAAAAGCTATGAAAACAAACATTCTTTGAAGTTCATGTTATGAAAGCGTATTTGTTTGATGATTAATAAGTTTTACTGGCAATTGCTGTTTTACTTTCACCATTAGTTTATTATTTTTTATTTTACTTTAAAGCTTTCAAGTTCAGCTGAATGAATACAGTTGAAAGGAAATTTTCATTTTTTTGAATGATATAATTTTTTGGAGAAATAAATAAATAAATAAATAAACATAAATGCGAACAATGCTGTGCTTATTGAATGGCAAGCATTTTTTACGTAAAAGGTGAGAAAATTATTAGAGAGTTGAAAAGAACATGAATAGGAGGAATTTTGTAATTTTGATGCCCTAAACTTGAAAAAACATGGCATTTAAAGAAACAACTGTTTGATACATGCATCTTACTAGTACATATATATATACAGTATATAGTTATATGTGAAAAATTCAACGTGATGCTGCATTATGTTATTATTAATGTGACGCTTACAAAAATCAATATTTGAGCTACTGTCGCAGGTAGTTCATGTAACTTTATGTCGTATGTTTTAAAACTGTTTTTCTTTAGAAAATATTTAATATGTTTTAGTAAGTATTATTTTTACGCATCGAATTTTTTCTTTTTTGAAATCACACTATGCATTTCTCTTCTTGATAGTGTAATTTTGTAAATTGTGAATTTTTTTCTCACAAATGCTGTACTTTTTCCAATTTATCAAAGTCACCCCTTATTTATGCTAGCGGCAATTAGAATATTACTTTTCACTGGCACACACCAAACAGCAAGGTAGTTGTATCTTTTGTGTGCAATGTTTTGAATGTCTGAAGAGAATGATCGTTTTCGAATGGACAATTTTCAACCAACTGCTATCGATCACTGCATCGTGTCATTTTGCATTTTATTGGATTAAACTGCTCGTAGATACCCATAAATACGACATAAATTTGATTAAATCAAACGCTTTTGTGGTGCCTTGCTTCTTTGCACGTTAGTGAAGTGCTGTCCAGCCTGCCTCTGGGGTAGGGAACGATTTTTCCTCTTTGCACGGCAATGAGAACAGCATAAATGTAATGAGCGTCTTAATCACACAGAGTGAGTGTCCTGTTTTTTTCCTCTGTTGCGTATTTAAGCTTAACGTGAAGCTGGAATGGCGCAAAACGTAAAACGCAAATTTGCCATAGGGTCGTTAAGCAACAATAACGGAATCCAAATCAGCGCATAATTTGATTAGCTATTTGAGCAGTGATGCTGTTGTCTCAAGCCTCATGAGATTATTCCATTTGTTTTCAACTTTTTTTTCAAATAATATTCTCTGCATATTCAACATTATCTTTTTTGCATATCTTGCGCACTAGTTTCATAGTTGTAGCATTTTTTTACAACTAATTTGAAAATTGAATTTGCATTAGCATAATGTCAGTGATATTGTTGCAACAATTTACTTACGACTAAGTGATGGTTCAGTAATTTGTTTTTTTTTTTGAATTAATGTTGAAATAGAAACTTAACCGGACTGTATGTAATAAATAATGGGAAAGTTGGTTGCGAGTAGTTTATTTGAAAACAAGCCAAATCTCAAGCTGGTATAACTACAGCTAGTATGGTTTGTTGTAATCAAACGTTTAGATTGAAAAAATTCCGCTTCGAATGACAAGCAGAAAAACTTTTACCACCGTGATCCTAGAATCGCTTTGAAAAGCATTGTATTAGCTTGATCAATGTGACTGCATTTCACCGATAATTAGGTCAATTTAATCAAACAGTCGAGTAAAATCTTTTCCGCTTAAGGTTAGCCTCTTTGGTTTAGTATGACAGAAGATATCGATCCAATATTCTCTTCTTCAGACAGTTAATAGGTGGTTCAAAGCGGCGCCACTGTCCGTTTTCCACGCTTTGCATGGACATATATCTTTTGTCAAAGTAATCATCTTATGGCTATCGATACAGCTTTGAAAGACGATCAGCTAGTTATACTGATATTATTCAGTTGAAATAATGGCATGTTGTTTTGTGTCGATCCAATTGAAATTGTCAACGAACTATCCCATTGCAAGCATTTATCAAAAAACAAAATACAAATGCACTTTCTTTCTGTTGCATACAATAAATAAATAAATAAATAAATAAATAAATAAATGTATGTATAGGAAATAAGTAATTCATGGATAGTGTATTTTATTTTTCATTCAGTTACACTTGTCATTTGTCAAAGGAGTTTGAGATGTATTTCATTTTCTAATGAATCTTTCTATTCATCATTTCCTCTCCCAATTTATTTATTCATTGTTTATTGAATTTCATTTTTCTTGTATTAATTGTATTTTTTTGCAATGCTATTATTAATAGTATAAAATCAAAACCAGTACATTTTCACAGTTCCAAAAAAAGCAAAGCGACATTTTCTTGTTATGCTCTCTGATTAATTACATTTCAGCATTTAATGCATAAAATGTATTTAAAAATACACAACAGTACGCATGCATATTATTTTTGATGAAAGAAACTTGTTGTAATAGATTAAGTGGAGTTTAAATTTTTCTTGCTTGTTTTCCCACTGTCGTTGGATAGCATTTGGAATGTAGATGATGAATTTGATGGCAAAATATCAAGCGAGCGAAATTGGGTTTCTTTTTTGCTTTGTCTGAAGCCGCTCGCTTGTTCATTATTAGCTTTCCTAAACGCGCGTCGGTTGTATTTGCAAGGGCTGTTCAATTATTTACTTTGTGCTATGTAGAAAATGACTATTTTATGATGAAATTGAATTTTTTCCCGTCTCCTCCTTTTTTATATTTCAGAAAACAAAATTCCATATTATAAAAGTATATGAAAACTGCATATTGTAATTTTCATAATAAAATGACCAAATGATGATTTGTTGCTGGGGTTTTTTTGTTCCAAAAAACTGTTTTGGCACTGCCGTGTGTGAAAATTGTTGTAAACAGCTTTTTTTCTTAAATTTCATCAGCTGCTTTACACTTTGTGATTAACATAATGATAAGAATACTAATGAACAGATGAAAATTTATTTGGAAAAACAACTTGTTTAATTGTTGTTTTTCTGATTTCATTGCGCATTCGATGTACAAATGCCGAAGCGCATTTGTTCTTTTCCATGCGCATATTTTCATTCTATAGCGAACAGTATTTTTACGCTTTGTAATTGAGCTTTGAACTAGTCGTGTAAAAATGCAAATATTATTAGCTCTTCTTCACAACAAGTGGTGCATCATTTTTGAAGTTTTAAAAAATTCATATGTTAAATTGTTATTTATTTGATAACTCACCTTTTCTCAATACAACAATTGAAACGAAATGTCTACACCTTGATATATGGAAATATATTTTGATCTTTCGCATTGTTTTGACGAGCTGTGTGATGAGAATGCGTTCATTAAAGAAAATAAGCTTGGTAAGACGCGGTAGAGGATGGATGATTTTCAAAATTTTCATATTTTCCCCCAAGCTGAAAATTGATCACGGAGAATTGGCTGCGTTGAACAATTAGGCGCAGCCGTCGGATGCAATAGCACTTACAAAGGAAATGACTTTACAAGCCTCCGGCTTTTTCTTTAATCAGTGTTGAAGGGTTGTTCTTTTTCGTTCACCTGACCAACAGGCCTTTTTGAAGGCGTTGTCGCATAATGAAATCAGCGTGGCAAATGGATAAAATATATGCTCAGCTGAAGACGAGCCTAATTTCCCTTCGCTAATGAACGTTCGGCAGTGGGTAACCGAAGGCAAAGTGCAGCGCTTGCATTATTTTACCTTTAAGAATATTAGATTTTATTCGCAGAAAAATTCCATTGACGGCTGCTTGTCGTTAAGCTTTAACGTGATCGATTGACTGGCGACTTATCAGCCTGGCGACAGGAATCATTTTCACTATTGCAAATACAATTTTCAACTTGCTTTATGCTTTATTGTTTTATCATATTTTTATTATCTTGATTTTCAAAAATAAACTGCAGCGGAAAAGCTGCTTCTTTTTCCATTTCCAACGCATCGAAATATGAAACGTGAAAAAATGATTTGGTCTTCACTTGCTAACAACAATAATCTTGTCATTTTTCAACCGCTTTTGGTTTTCAATATTTGGCCTTAATATAGCCGCGATATTCTGCATATTGCATCTGTAATCATTTGCACGTTAGATCACTTGCCCTCTGTATATACGCGGCATTGTTGAAAAGAAGTATTCCCTCAAGAACCAATATTTTTTCTTCCCAAGCAATTAAGTAAGCAAGGAAAAATACGCTCAGCAGTGTTAGCTTAAATTCAGCAAAGTTCTGTTTGTTTATTCTGCTTATATTATATATTTAAATTAATAATAATCATCATGTAATGATCGTTTGAAAGTTGTCGAAAAAATAGTGGAATGAGTTATTGGCATTCTTGTATTTGTTTGCAGAAATGCGCATTGTCATGTCAACGTTTGTATAATTTGCGTCAATCTTGGTCCGTTTTTGGAAATGTCAAAAATGCATTTTAGGTTTACGATGAAAAGATTTTCTTTTCTTGATTTGTTATTTTTTTAAATTACAAAATTTACATCAATGAACAAATTACAAATGTGAAACTACTTTTGAATGTGCAGAATTTTCCATTTTGAATTAATTGTTCAGAGCGTTTCACGTACACCGATTTTTCAAGTCTGCATTGTCTTTTAATTTAGCATACCATTTGAGCAATAAATACATTTTATTCATAGCAGTGCTGAGCAGACAGACCTTGCTTTGAGAATTACAACTATAAGTTTGCTACTTTTGACTGTAAGTAAGTTCAATTTAGAGTTTAGCCAGATTTACTGGAAATGAAACCTGCTTTCATAAGCGTACGCAATTATAAATTTCACATTCAACTTGTTATTATTTTGCATATATTATTTTCGAAGATATTCATACACTACACGTGTGTATTAATAATATTTGGGGTGTGATGTTCAATTATACTTTAAAATTTACTTAAATTTATGCATTTATAAATTCACTGACATGGCGATTTTCATCACCATTTCTGGATAGTGTCCTGTTATTATACTTGTTTATAGATTTAAATATTAGTCGATAAATGCACACGAAACTGGAAGTGAGTGAATAAATAGATTGAAGCGTGCCTGTTAAACAGTTTCCGTAATTGCATTTTTAAATGCACAATGATTTGCAGCTGGAGTAGCACCAGAACTGGATATATTTTCTAAATAGTAGTGATTTTAATAACTTTAAAAGTAAATATTAGAATTTGATTAGCAATTGGATTTGCATCTCTATTCATGTGAGACAGTTTACAGCAAGTAACGATAATAATAATAATAATAATAATAATGGAATTTTTTCTATTTTAGCTTGTCAGCTGTCATCGAGTCGGTCAATTTTTCGCACAGGTTAGCTGTTTGAGAAAAATAATCGATAAAGGAGAAGAAAAAGGAGCCCAGCGTGCATGAGATCATGATGGATATGTAGTTGAGCATAATATTGGTTGCTTGCGGCTGCCAACGATGGTCGCTTGGATCATTGACAATGAAACGAAAGGTTATGCGGAAAGGGCAGATAGGGAGGCAGAAGATGCGGCGTGGGTTTCCAGTGGCCTGATCGCGTTCACCAACTCGTACGGGTTCATCCACGCATATCTTAGTCCGATTATTTGTTGCATTGGCATTTTGGCGAACATTGCCACAATTGTTGTATTGACCAGGCCAGCAATGCGCACGTCAGTGAATGTTATTTTAGCCGCGATGGCCGCCTGCCACGCCACTACCATGCTCACCTATTTGATCTTTACCCTGCGCACCAATCTCACCAACAAGTGCTATTTTCCAGTCTATGATACATATTTTTGGCTTGTATTTGTTGTCATGCACGCCGACTTGAGCGTAACGCTGCACAGCGTCAGCTTGTGGCTTACTGTTGATTTGGCAATTGTCCGCTATTTAGTTTTGAGACGTCCGCAAGCGGCTACTGTAGCCAATGCGCCCCGTACTGGAATTTGGATAATGTTGGTGACCGTCGTAGCGGTCTGTGCGTGCTGTTTTCTGAATTTTCTCAGAAATTCAATTGGCGCCCGACCGGCACCGGAAAGCCTTTGCCCACCTGCAGCTGTCGCTCATTTGGCTAATCAAACGGTCTATGAAATTAAACCACCAAGCTGGTACACCGCAGAGATGGAAGCGATCAACTTATGGACCGTGGGAATTGTACTGAAAGTGCTACCCTGTATACTGCTTAGCATTTTCATCGCGCTGCTCATACACATCTTGATAGACACTCGTCGACGTCAAATTCGCCTATCGAAAAAGGCCAATATTGCAACTGGAGACCGCACAACCGCCCTATTGTTGCTTATTGTTTTCGTTTTCTGGTTAACTCAAATACCACAGGGCATTATGACTATAGCAAATGCGTTCGATCAAGCCATTTTTGATATTTACTTGGCACTGGGCGATTTCTGGGACTTGCTATCACTGGTGAACAGTTGTGTAAGTTTTCCAGCTTACTGCATTATGAGCCAGATGTTTCGCCACGAATTCATGACAGTATTCGGCTTGAAACGCTGCTTCAAAACAAACAGTCAGCTATCATCTAGAGGCATACTGCTTCCGGATAAAAATTTCAAATACATACAAGAGAACAGTCAATCACTGCTGCGAGATCAGAACGGCAAAAGTGAAATGCTTTAAAACCTCAAGTTGTGCAATAAAATTTTCTCCCTTTCTACATGTCACATGCAAATACAGTTTCTCTTCAACTGTACCACATCGACAGTTGTCGATCAACTTTATCTATCCATCAAATGATAGGGTTTCAACAAAGCAACATGACAAATAAAGAAATAAATGGTGCGTATTCAAAATAAAATAAAATCGCCTTGCTAATGCATTTCTGCCAGAAAAGTCCTACTGCGATGCGCACTTTTCACTACGTCGAGCGAACAAGAATTTTGACGCCTTTTAATCTAAAATCACACCAAAAGGAATATATCAGTTAGAACTTCACGATAATAGTCATTATGTTATTTTCAACCACTGGATACCAGTTATATTCAATTAGCAGAACCATTGAATTGAATGAAAAACAATTTAAATGAAATTTTTCAGATATATTAAATGTTCACGTCAGTGGTGAGCTATAGCAGCAATGAAAACAAACTTCAAAACTTTGAGCATAGGCTTTGAATATCAGAAAACTGACCATTGAAAAGAAACCAAAATTTGACAAATGGAACGCATTACAATGACAACCAATCGAACTTATGCCCAGGACAACGAATAAAATCCATCGAAATAATTGCCAATGAAATTTAGCCATCTTGAAAACCAATGAAATCTAAAACCAATCAGATGTCCTGCGACCTGCCTTTCATGTCAAAAACGAGAGTAGGCTACAAGTCAGCATTTAATATGAAATGAATATGCATTTCATTTCTTATATTGCTTTTAGTATTTAAATTATACTTAGTAATGAAGATGAAATGACAGTTTCCGTATTGGGAAGTTTTTATATGTTTGGCAAAGAAGCTACAATTGAATTTTCTCTTCAACCAGAGTGCATTACTTAAGTAAATAAAGCGCAATGAAAAATATACAGTATCCATAATTATCAACAGAAACGGATGAAATAAAAATTTGCATGTTAAGTCGTTTGCTTTATTGACATATTGACATAATTTTAGTTTGAGGCCGTCCGTGTATGAGAGCAGTGCGTTTTGATTGGAAAATTAACTGAAGACCAATATCAAATACCAAACACGAAATTTGCTTTTTATTCATTATTATTTTTTGGAATAATTTCTGAAAAATAGTTTTTCAATCAACATCCAAAGACAATGAACATTACCGATGGGAAGACGACGAATTTAGCAGTAAGTGGCAGTTTTATCATTTTTGAGTTTTAATCATTTAACAAAATGCAATTGAGAATCGATATTGAGCGTAATTTTTCAATATGTTCTCGGTGAAGAATTCTCAGCATGAGATGATAGATGACTTAATAAACGACAAATTTCCGTACAATCAAGTGTGATTAAATACACCGTGTACGCATTGTTTATCTATTATTAAAATACGGTATTTTGAAAATCACCTTTGCAGCAGCTAACATGCACTTTCAACTGAGAGTAATCAAGCTATTGCTCGCAAATTTCTCACTTAAAATTAACTTCATTTGAACCACTTGCTTTAATGGCTTACGAAAATTTTCAGACATACGTAGGTGTGTTTTGTCTAAGTGAATTTTGTTTTGTTATGGCGTTTTTTGTCAGATAGTTTATATTTTGACTGAATTTGAAATGTCAAGGTCATTTTTAAATTTTCAAATAGTCCTTTCCTTATTGATAGAATTCAGCAGTGCATTTCTTCTGCTCATATTGTAACGTGGCTTAGCTTAGAATTTATCTTCAGCCAAAAGTTCTAACACACTAAAAACCGGTTTCTAACGCTGCATTATGCAAATAAGGATCGCCACAACGCCACATCGCGCAATTGAGTCAAGTGAATTCTACAAAAATGATCCTTCTTCGATATCTGAATTTTCAGTTGCAATAACCTTTGCTATTTTTGAAAAATTGATGATGTTTTTTCAAACAGTAGCAGAATACTTTTCATTGGAATCAGTAAATGCATGTGCATAAGTACACGATATAAAGTGTAAGGGGGCAAAATCTATAAATTTTAAATAATCAGCTTCTGTATTCCGTCGTTGCATATAAGATAACAATGTTGTCGGTTCGGCACTTTTTAAAATGACAAACCGTCATGCACAATTTTTAGTATTTCAACCCAGCATGTGCATTATATTAAATTATCAATTCATTATGCTTGTGTTTTAAGCAAATGTCATGTTTTGCCATTCTTCTGTTTTAGGCATTCATTTTTCTTCTTTTCAAAATGGTTGATCAAAGTCTGATTGAAATGTTCACTAAACAATCAGTTCCTTTAAATTAATGAATGAATTTTGCTGAACACTGCAAAGTATTATCATCGTGCTAGTACAGCCTCATTTACGTAAGACACTATTTTATACTTCTTTAATTTACGCCACAACATTATTTATGATAGATAGTGGCTTTGATCTGTAACGTATTCAGGATTTTGTTGTTGTTCACCAATTATTATAATCTTTGGTGTTTGCTCATTACACTGTTATACGTTTTCAAAGCATACATGCATTTCTAGGTCAGAAGAGTAACTTTATGCAAATGTGATGGTAAACACTGCCGTTGGCATTCTGCTACGTGCACTTTGTGCTATTCAAATTCGGTAGCAATGTTCCTTATATAAATTTCTGTTTATTGAGAGAACTGCATTATAGTATAAATGTTCGCTGCTGAAGGGCGGTCTAATTACTTACTGCATTGCGTTATTTGGTCATTTCGATGCTTCACTGCAACAATTACGTTGTGATTGTTAGACTAAAAATATGAAGAAACCACGAACATCAGTTACAAAATGTATGACTCTACGTTTGCTTTATACGTAATTTCTGACAGGTCTGCTGACAGGTATGAATTTTCATGTATTTGCTATTTTTTATACAATATTTCCTTTCATTCTCTTGGCACACTGCACTAAACATGCGCGCTTTTTAAGCTTTTCGTAGTTGTTTGATTTTAGTCTTTTTGAATGGAAACTAGCGCGTTGTTTTTCACTAATGATGTTCAATTAATATTCGAGACTTTATTACGCACAAGCCAATATATAATAGTGCTAATGGTATATTTTGCTATAATTTTTATTAGTCCTTACAAATCCATTTGTAAAGTAGTACTCTGACATAGCAGTTGAACCCCTCCCGCATTATCTTTACTGCCCCCTGTAATGTTTATTGCAAAAGTAACATACTTGCCCAGTTGTGTAAAGGAAATGTTTGTCACCGGGATACTGCAGTCGAACAATCACACCCCTAAATGCTTGTCACTGCTCAAATCGTGCACAAGATTGTTTCAGCATGACATAGGAAAGCGCTGTTACCTAGAGAACACACTTTTATACTACCACCTTTGATACGTTCAGAATGGCAGTAACGTTCCCTTCATTTTTGAAATGACTCCTTAAAGTTTCCATTATGGCATTGTACCGCCAATAGCAATGACTTATACAGATGCACCTATTTGATGTCTTTCAGAAAATAACTCAATGCCCATCAGTGTTGTCAGTATTGATAAATGAACCTACGCCTGAATGTTATACGTGAAGATTGAGTGGAAGAACGCATATGACAACTTCCACCTCCTCCATCCCTTAACTTCTCCCTCATTCCTTCCTGCTATGCTGTCCCACCCTCCTTTCCTTTCTAATGATCCCCACCATTGAGCTCGTAATAATATTAAGCTGAACAGAGATCGCATTAAACTGAAAATTCTTCCCACCCCCTATTTCGAGTTGAATGAACAGCAGTTAGCTGTTTTCATCTCATATAAATCTAATTTCTGATAATTGCTGTCGACTAACAATATAACCAACTCCATGCTACTCCTGATTCTTTCGTTTTATTTTTTTCATAAAATCCAATACAGAATTGTCACCCGCATAAGTTTCTTGAATTCAGTGCAAATCGTTGAGTTACTTAATTTCTGCAGGTAGTTTTATCTCACATTGTATGTGGCGCGCTGATGCAGTGCTCAACCAATTTTGCAGTCTTACTATAAATCATCATAATGTGTAAACAAAAGTTTAGTTAAAGCAAAATTTTAATAGTAAATAAGCTGTCAAGTGGCATGCATACCCACTGGTGCAGCCGCTTACTATCATGATGTCTACGCTGCGCACTTGTTAAATTCTGTGCTGAGATAAATTGTATATTATAAAATTTCTGTCGCAGTTATCATCATAAAATTTCATAACAACTGTTTAATTTTCCATAAATCTGAATACGTATTTTATTTTTGAAACTATTTTCAGTGAAAGCTATTTTTTATTATCCATATAATTTTGATTAAATGAAAAACATTGATAAAATATAAATTATTGAATCACCTTGTACTTTCAAGCAACTAAATTACACAACATGCATAAATACGCAGTGATAGCATTTCCATTTATTTTTAGTAATCTGCGATGCTTCAGGTTAATAATATTTCCTTGTAGGTAATTTTAGGGAAAAAATCTGCATAACAATACCATATTACGTAGTAATATGAAGTGTGTAAATAGAAACGTAATAAATTTCATCGTCTCGTTTCATAATGTTGCTCATATTGTTTATTTTAGTGCGCTATTACTGATGGAAAATTAGGTTGCTCTTCGTGAAGCAAAGTAAATAGTCATTTGCATAATTTACTTATTATACAATTGACCAAGCACATTGATTTTATTAGGTTATGCAGTTCACTGCAATGCTATCAATCTAGCACGTGGTCAACTATAATTCCACTCTTCAACACTATCCATGAATAAAACTGGTAAGTTGAATTTGTGATATTTTGGTGGTGGTATGCTATGCATGTTACTATACTTATATGGTGATTGGGAACTGGCGGGTGTCTTTCTAGTGTTATTATTGCTAAGTTTTAGATACATCGGATGCTGAAGACGAAGAAGTATCTATTTCTGTTTTTTATTTATAGATGACAGCATTAATATAATTCAATTTTAGAATTTACATTATTTTTTATTCTTATCGATGAATATAAAAAATCTTATTATGAGATGATGCTACTATGCATCATAATTGTTTTCATCTGCTGTTGATTTGTAATCTTGTTTATTCCCGTGAAATTTCAATGAAAATGATGGTCAACAAGCAGCTGCGCAAAATGATTATTTGCGAGGTATTTAGATTGTAAGTTAGCAACGCCATCAGCAGCACGTCTGTTATTGTATTCGTCGTACGTGCAACGTAATGTAAGTAAGATTGTAGATTGGTTGCCTTTGATTTTAGGAAATTTGGAATTTGAATTTTACATTAGAAATTATAAAATTTATTCCTTTTTCTCTTTTCCATTTATAAAATGGATGGGTAAAAAGAGTAGGTGTAGGTACAAGAGTGTAGGTAAAAAATATTCTGTTTATATGACAAATTACTTATTAAATAATTTCAACTTTATTTTTTGCTGAATTGTCTTCATCGGTATATCATCAAGTCCGTAATGCAACTATATTTTTGTTCTGTTTATTACGTTACGAGCGCTTTATATGAACTCAGGATAGCGGTTGAAATGATACTTATGTGAAACAGTCATATTATAAAAAGTGATTGAAGCCGAATAACAGTGCATCACGATGATATTTGAATTTCATTCATTTTGTAATCCAATGTTTTATTTTTCTGTGTTATTTAGTATCTAATTTTAGTTAATTTAATTTAATCTATGGGTTGTGTCAGTGCAGTGGAACTATTTCTATGAACTTGAATATCTTTCTCTAATGGTGGTTCAGGTTTCCCTCAATGGATTGAAAAGATGCACAAAAATCTGTAAGTAATTGAGTATCTATAATTTGTTACTATTATTGATGTCTTCTAATTATATCTGATCCTGTATGCTTCTTGTTATCGAATTAGTGTGCGTCAACATAATTGAAACGTTTCGGAATTCCTGTTGCTTTTGCCAACATGGTATGTCACCTTTATCTCAATGCGTTCTAAATGTGCCATCACAAAAATATGTTATAGATATACGTTTATACTCCTGCGTTATGGTGTTACCCAGTATTGCTCCAGAAATCTGTGTGGCTTCGCTTATCACAGGAGTACGGTATAATTAAATAATGATTGTAATAGTAGCATATATCGTTAATATAGTCGATTTGCACTGGTTTACGGATACATCACACAAGTCTGGTAGTGCATGCTGCCATCAGTTCGTTTGGTGAGTATTTTTGTAGAGTACTATGTGAGTAGGTAAGTTTTAGTATTTTGTAAATAGAGATGTTGTTATTTTATTGATGAGTGATAGCATCCTCACTGCGTTGTTGCTTATCGCATGCTAAGAATGTTTAATTGAAAATTTCAGCGCATAACTGTTGAAGGTTGCATCATGAA
>NW_003526941.1:7761330-7762774 GCF_000181795.1 Trichinella spiralis | reverse complement strand
GACAGTCGAGTACCCGCCAGTGCCCGTATAGATCTTCGTGAGTGCGTTCCGATGTGATATGACAAATTAGTAAGTAGTTTTTGTTATAATAGCTGTCTATTATGTCGTCTCATGAAGCCCGTACTGATGCCAACCAGTGTTCACCTGGCGTTTCAATGGCGTTTTCTAGCCGTCCCAGTGTGCCTTTACTTATCACAAATAGTAAGAAGGAATTTGATATTATGACAGCAATGAAATATGTTAAATAAATAGAACAGGTATCCCAGCATTTTGTTCTTTATTGCAATGGATTACGTCATCATCAGAAAATTTTTGTTTAGTCGCAGCCGATGGCACTCTCAAATTGCGTTTCCTACGGTTCTGATGTTTTTCCTTGTCACGCAAGGTAAGGAAGAATTGCATTATTTTTTGTAGAAGAATTGCTTTGTATTCAAAGTTTTAGTGCGTAACTGTGAAGACGAGAGCCGCATCTTGAATGATCCCCATCGAATAACGTAGTTTTTTATTTATTATGCTGCTGTTGTTCGTCTTCAATTTCTTTAATATGGCTGTAATAATTATATTCAACTATGTATTTTAGAATCATGGCATGTTTATATTAAATCTTTTATTAAGAGCAGTAGAGAGCGTAAAGTACTGGTACATAGCATCAAAGTAAGTGGATAAAGTAATGCAGGTAAGTAGAGTCGAAGCGGATATAAAGCGATTGCGTACAGGTGAGTACTGCAGGTACAGGACTGCAGGTAAGTACTGAAGGTAAGTACGAGTAAGTAGGGTGCAGGTGAGTAAAATGAAAAAGGTAAGTTGTAAGGTAAGTAAGGTGCAGGTGAGTAAAATGAAAAAGGTAAGTTGTGCAGTAAGGTAAGTAAGGTGCAGGTGCGTAAAATGAAAAGTTGCGCAGGTAAGTATAAAGAAGAATGATATCGTAAAGTGGATTGAAGTGCGATAGGTAAGTATGAGGCGGTACTCTACGCTGCGTGGCAATTGGGTAATTGTAGGACAGGTAAGTATCGAACTGCAGAAGTAAACAGCCGGGTGCTGAATTATGTAAATTTTCGAAAAAAATACCTGAGGGAATGCCCTGGGCGTCGCCTGAAAGCAAATAAAAATTTGCATATCCCCCTGAAGGCAAATATTGTGCAATAAAATGCTTTGGGCGTAGCCTGCGGGAATATGCAAATTTTTATTTGCCCTGGGGCATAGCCTGAGGCGACGCCTGGGGCTAAATTTCAAAAAATTTCGAAATTTTTAAAAAATTGCCTGAGGCATAGCCCCAGGCGTAGCCTGAGGGCATATAAAAATTGCATATTGCCCTGAAGCGAGTAAAAATTGGCATAAAAACCTCCTTAGGCCAAATATTGTGGTATAAATTGCCTGGGGGATAGCATTAGGGCATATGCAAATTTTTATTGCCCTGGGCGTAGCATGAGGGTAAAGCCTGGGG
>NW_003526941.1:7760119-7761320 GCF_000181795.1 Trichinella spiralis | reverse complement strand
ATGTTTGTTATGCCACATCTAGAATAAACTGATGTGAACATGACTAAACACGGTGTCCAGAGCGAAAGGAAGTTAAAAACAGTTCAGCTAATGTTATCTGTCATTATAGATGTTATCTAATTCAATCCATGTAACACTCGCTTCTTTCAGCTATCTAATTAATCAAATTCAATACTTACTGATAAACGATACTATTTGTGATAAGCAAAGGCACACTGAAACGGCTAGGAAACGCCTTTATGTCCATGTGAACAAGGGTTGCCAACAATACAAGCTTCATGGGATGACGTAACCAATAGCTATTATAAACAAAAGCTACTCACTAATTTTTGTCATATCACATTCGAAACGCACTGACAGCACGAACACTGCTCGGCTGACTCAGCGAAATTGCTACAATTACAATTAATCCCTTCTTACTCTTGTGATAAGTGAAACCACACTAGAACAACTGGAAAACGTCACTGCACCAACTTCAACTTACTCAGAGCGCCATCAGAAAAAATATCGTATTCGCTTGACGCCAATGTAATGCTGTCATGGATAAAATGCGTACACTGTACGATGCAACTGCAATCGGGTGCAAATTCAATACTTACGGATGCCACATTTAGAACGAAATGATCGGAACATGACTTATCACGGTGCCAAGAACAAAACTCCATAAAAGCTCAGGTGATGACGTAATCTGTAATTACAGATTTTACCAAATTCTACATATATCTCATACGCCCATCGTCTTGCTATCTAATGAAACAAAGTCAATACTTACTGTTTTTTGTCATACGTCTTTTGAACGCTATGTCAGCAACTTCAACAACCACCGTTCAACAACTTTTACCCGTCTTTAATGATAATAGATTGCATCTGTGCATTTTCAAAATGTAGCAAGGCAAATGTCATTTTCAATTCGTAGAAGAATTGAATCAAGACCACCCAATCTATGATATCATATACATGATAATTTAATATTAATGCTGCAGTTAGAATGAAAGTAATGTGGCGCTATTGGCACTGTAACATACACCTAAATTTAACAGAAAATTCAAGTGAAAACCAAGGAACATTTATCATGATGCAAAGTTACCATATTCAGTTAGTTTTCAGATACAGTTGTTTCACATTCATTGATATGAATATAGAAGAATGTTCATTCCTGAAAGTAAATATATCACAAAATAAAAAAACAATGGAATTCCTT
>NW_003526941.1:7729758-7757388 GCF_000181795.1 Trichinella spiralis | reverse complement strand
AACTGATGTTCGTGGCCTCTTCATATTTTTAGTCGAACAATCAAACGTGCTAAGGTGCAGTGAAGCATCGAAATGACCAAATAACGCAATCGACTAAGATAAAGGTAAATAGACCGCCCTTCAGCAGCGAACATTTATACTATAATGCAGTTCTCTCAATAAACAGAAATTTATATAAGGAACATTGCTACCGCATTTGAATAGCACAAAGGGCACGTAGCAGAATGCCAACGGCAGTGTTTACCATCACATTAGCATAAAGTTACTCTTCTGACCTAGAAATGCATGTATGCTTTGAAAACGTATAATAACAATGTAATGAGCAAACACCAAAGATTATAATAATTTCTGAACAAGAACAAAATCCTGAATACGTTACAGATCAAAGACACTATCTATCATAAATAATATTATGGCGTAAATTAAAGAAGTATAAAAGTGTCTTACGTAAATGAGGCTGTACTAGCACGATGATAATACTTTTCAGATTAATTGCTGAACAAGCACAACTTCTTTTCCTATTCCAAACTACACTATACGCTGTTAGAATTATCGTGAAGTAGAGTTTGTCTACTTGCATTCTTGGATAAACAACCACCAACCGATCAAGTGAAAATTTACCCTTAATACTCATATTGCTTTATGTAGAAAAAAATGGTAAAAAGCGAAAAAAAAGCGCACTGACAGGGTTCACCAATTATACAGCAAGTTTCTCATGGATTCTTTAGTACATTCAAACTGCATGATATTGTTCACCCTCCATTTGTGATTAACACGTTGTCTGATGCGAACCGTATATGAATAGAACAGAGGCTCAGGAATGAAATATCACTTACCACCTAACTGAAAACGGTATTGAGGAAAAGAGCTGAACGCGCTTCTTGACTGCTGTGCAGAGCATTGATTAACTAAATAAGCACGAGGACGACATTCTTGAAATTGGATGAAGATCAAGTCTAAGAAATAAGAATAGTTAGTTTAGCATAGTTGAAATCACCTCACGTATAGTGGTAATAGCGGAATGACATCAATATAATCGAAAATTTTATTAATTATAAAAGTTTTTATGTTCGTATTCAACCTTCATATAATATTACAAATTGTAATTGAATTCCCTTTTCAGTGTTGATTTAAACGCCTGTTGCTCCTTATGAATGTAAATAAAGGAAAATCAGATTAAGTAAACATCTAAAATATTACATCAAACTACTGCTACCAAGGAAAAAGATAATTAATCTGTAATGCAATATATATTGGAGGAACTCTTTGATGAAAACTAATCACGCAATCAATGAAAAGAATTAAGGAGCTAATCAAATATTACTACACATTCGTCCAATTGGTGATGAAAATTGAGTAACTAATAACATTGCACAATTTATCAGCCAATTAATAACGAAACTATTACAACCTATCAATGAACAGCCAATCACAAAATTGTGGGAAACTTTTTGCAAGCCGACGATGAAAAAATCAAGACTAATAGCAAAGTCAACCATTCAATAAAACTATACTAGAACAAGAACTGGTAAAGGGTGAAAATGTCAGTGGAATTGCAATTTGTAATCAAATTTAGATTTTATTTACATTTCAATCCGTCCTGACACAATGTTTATAAATTTATTCCAATTGGACGGAAAATGAAGAAAAATCGACTTGCCCAAAACAAAGAAATATTGCACAAGACTTCGCAATTTCAACGAATACCTCATTATAATGTAAAATACGTTTCCTACACCAATATTTAACCATCCAGGAGCCGTTTGAAAGAAGTTCCAGATGGGCTGCTTTCCTGTGTATTAAGACAGGTGCATGCAAAATTTAGAGGCCATTTATTCAACAAGTTCGGGATAGTTAGCCATGGAACTTTCCAGAACCTTCAAATTTATCAAAATTTAGCAATATATAACAAAAGAAACGAAATTTTTGAAAAAAGTCTACTTTTGAAAATCGCAAAAACAGCAAAGGCTATAGCCTTGCTTTTTTAAAAAGTCGAAAACTTTAAGTTGTGGCAAAAGTGATTTCATTTGATCAGAAAAATTAAGTTAATCATTACAAACCTGATCGCACGTCGTATAAACGCGTGTTTGCCGAGATATTGCAAAAAAGTTGTGCAATGATGCGAATTTAGTGGGGACGTCAGAGATGGATACGAAACCTGCGCGCTTGATAATACATCCTATAATTGCATTTCATTAGCATTTATACAAAAATTTTAACAAATACCCGCGAGCAAAGGTTGCTGATTCCAATATCATTTGTGCCTGAATTCCACTTTTGTACATACGATAGTCATACGATAGACTCTCAGGTATTAATAAATGTTGACAGCTACATCTTGAGAAATTCAATTCTACTGGTCGAATAAATGAAATAACGTAGTAAAAAACTTATGAATGGAAGATGTTATGTACATTTCAAACCGTCCTGAAACAATTTCTATAAATTTATTCCAAATGGACGGAAAATCAAGAAAAATGAACTTGCCTAATACATAGAAATATTGCACGAAACTACGTACTTTTAGCGAATACCTTACCATAAATTAAATCGACAGTCTTTTGAGAAATAAAACATATGCAAAGCATACGATTGGACAATCGAATATTAATCAATGTGAAAGCGAAGTAACGTTGGAATTTCATATCTGTTGTGCAATATAAAAAAAGAAATTAATATAAAATAGGTATCTCGGATGTTTCATGTTCATTTCCTGCTTGTTTGACACATCTTCCGGCAAATTTATGAAATTGGCCAAGAAATAATAGGAAATTCGAGTCCCCAAATGCAACAAATATCATGCAATATGAAGCGTGCTTATACGAAGTATAGTCAGCGAAACTGAAATCCATTAATTTGCTACTAAAATGTAATCTGTATTGATATATACAGAAAATGTTAGTAAAGTTGTAAAAATTGCTTACCTTTTAACTATCGATGATATTCTACAGGAAACTTTATCAAACTTTTTGACTGATGTTCTTCAAACAGCTTACTTTGAAACTGATTTTCTGTAACTGATTTTCTGCAAATGGCTATGAATAACTATGAAGATGGCATTTTGAAAAGTCGGTCAATTTCATACAAATTGAATAATATGTACTTGCCTTTGGTGATGTAAAATCATTTTTGCTAACTTATAGCGTTATGGTATAGAAACATTATGGTAAACTTTACTAAATGCTAGAAGTAATTACGATTTCATTTATATTTAATAAAGTATTGTATATAGTATGTTGAACAAATCCCTTTCAGTCATGAATGCTTATTGGAAACTTCTTGATCTTCGTTAATCTAAATACCTGTTCATTTCTGTTGTGTTATTATGACTTAAATGAATGTTTATGTATAACTGTTTATGGATTTGTTAGTGATTTTGTTTCATGCTGAACTGCCGCCTTTTGTTGTACTTGCACTTGCTCACCTGAATATCAATGGCAGACGAAAGTTGAATATGCTATTGATATGAAATATTGCCAGGTCATTTTTTTCAAATTAGCAAACACATGATAAAAAGATTTTCCCTCACAACGGATCTATTTGAAATACTTTCAAAAATAGAGTATCCACCTCTTATCGTTGTCGCTACTGCTGAGTCGTTCAGTGCACATTGAGTAACCAGTAATTCCTAAATAACTAAGTTTAAACAACTGATGATGATAAAATATGCGTGAAAATTACATGCCACGTAAACTTATTATTTAGATATTTTTCTTTAAAACAAAACTTTCTATTTTCCCGTCAATTGAATTGTCCCTGAAATTACATTTCTCATACAGCATCCAATGCTTCATGATTAATCGTAAGCTCGTAGTGGAGACTGATTTGCATACAGTTTTCATAAAGTGAAAATTTGTATATTTCCTGCAATCATGCAAATAAATGAGCCAAATTTTTGTCGGCAGTATTTCTTTTTGATAGCGCATTTGTTCAGATATTGTTCATATAGATGGCAAAGAAGCTATTTGAATTCAAATAATAGAGATGGAAATGTTTGAAAAAGTTTGATAAACGTGCATGGCAAATAATTTTAATAATTATAAATTTTCTCACCAAAAGAAATCTTCTAATTGCAGCGATATTGCTGCTGATTTTGCTTATGCATTACAGCAATTCTGACAATTTTGAGAATTTTTATTTGAGCAATTTCATTGAATAATAACTTATAACGGTTTAAAAATACCATATATTGAAAATGATCAAATTTGATTACAAAGTTGAAACAACGCTGTTGTTTACAATGCTTTTAGCAATCATAATATTGCTAAATTGGAGTTTTAGCAAATTTCTCAAAATCCAAAATGAAATATGAATTAATATGATATTCAATTTACTATCAAAGCATCAATTAAGCTGATCTGAAGGTTAGCTGAAGGAAATTGAAATAAATATGCTAGTTTTCAACAGACATATTGTCAAGTCCTGTAAACATAATATACCTGCACAGAACCTTAGCTCAGTTATAAAAAAATCTTACGTTTCAATGATCGATGATATTAAAGAGTAGAACTGAACGCGTTGCTTGGCTAGTGATAATCATATTGATCTACCGAATAACTAACTGACCATGAAGGGAACATTCTGATTGATATGTTGTATAAGAAAGAGCAAGTGAATTACGCAAATAGCACATCATATTACCTTTGGTAGAATGACCAACCTTGACAGCGTAATGCCTTTTAAATGTCTAATGAACAGCTAGGAACAAGCCACGACTTTAATTATTATTCTATTCAATAAATCAAATGATACAATGCATCATCTCGCTGAATCTTTTTTTTCAAGCTTTCTGAAGTTACAAATGTTGAAATATGAAAAGCAAGTAAATATTCGATTTTGAAGCCGAATAAATAAATGTTTACGATGAATAAGTAGAAAAATATTCAATACCTTTTAGCAGACTGTATGGTCGATGTTGAATGCAACCATAAATTGAGCAAAGTGCGATTGAACCTCAAGGCAAACAGATGCGAGAGCAGCAGTATATGTTGAAAATGGCATTTTCAGGAGACATTTCAGTTTGCATAATAAACAGAAAGAACCAATGAACGCGTCGTGAAATTGAGCAATAAATATTGACGCCTAAAATTGAAGTTGAAATCTTAATAATATAACGTTTAGAAGAGAATAGCATTTCCTCAATTAACAAAAAAGAGCTACAGCTTATATTCGAAAAAAATGAAATTTTTCCTTAACATCCTTCAAAGCTAACCTGATTGTTGTCAATTTTTCAACGAGCTTGTCAAAAAGTGACTATTCTTTAAAAATATAATACTTTCCATTAGGAATCAACAAATTTCCTATAGTTCTTTTTTTATCTTTCAAGTTGAAACTCGTTTGAAAACATATTTTCACATGCATCAACCAATTTCAACGACTGGTTGTTGAAAGAAAAATGTATCCGATATTTATATATTGATCTAAAAGTAAAATACATTATTTATAAATATTCAAAATTTCGTTTATGAAATTAAACAAGCAATAAATGTTATACTTCTTATTGCCAATATTATTAAATTAGAAAAACTGAATTTACACTGTTTCGAAATGAACTGAAATCAAGTATTAATAACAATTTTATTTGCGCATATTTCTGCTTCAATTATACCATTTTTCTTCCAGTTTAATTCAAAATTTTTTTGTTAAATCATGAACACGTGGTTGTCGCGGTTGATTAAATCCCGTCAACTGGCAAATTGGAACTTTACATTAAAAATAAAACAATTCATAAATCATACTGTCAAATTTTTCAACTTGGCAAATCGATCTCTTTTCGCTTTGCTCAGCTGCTCAAAGATGACCGAACAAATTCCAACTATGACGCTTTTTCAAAATGTCAAACAGCTTCAATTTAAAATAATTTCAAAATTACAAGCAACGGAATTGTTACATTTCCATCATGCACGGCTTGTTTGACGTTCAACAGCATAAATGTAGTTCAATTATGCTATTTGCATAATACTTGAAAGATAGACAAAACTGACAAAACAAAGACTGAATCAAGTTGATGTAAATAAAAATTAGAAAATCACTTTACACAAATAATGATGCAAACTTCTTCACGGAAAAATTCCTCTTCTAAACGATTAAATAAGTCGTATTGCAAGTTACTTTTTTCATATTTTCATTACTACAAATTTCAAGCATAGCGAATGAACTATTGAGCGCAAGAGAATCAATATCAATAACTGATAAACATTGAATACCTTTGTCATCGAATTAAATGTTAGAAAAATTGCACCTGAAAATCATTAAATTTACAACAGACAAATTGACGCTCTGATTATTTTGGCAATTTTTAAACGTCTTATCAGCAGTCGTTTTAATCACTGATATTCAGTTCCTGAAACTGGAATTTCATTCAAGAAATTAATACGGGAAAAATTTCTACTAATTTCATTTGGTCACCACCAATGGCTGTCAATTATTTCACGGTGAACAATTTCACACTTTCTTTAACTAAAAAAAGAAGAAGAAACCATGTTTGATAAAACATTTTTTCAGGTTGTAGAAAGTCTACGAAAGGCATTTCTTTCTGGCAAAACACGTTCAGAGGAGTTTCGCCAAAAACAACTGGCACAGTTGAAGCGCATGCTAGATGAGAAGGCGGATGAAATGTACGACGCTCTTTACAAAGATTTGCATAAGGTACTGAAAAAAAAGACAGATATCATTCCTTTCTCCAGAAAATTCTCAAATGAACATTTAGAGCAAAGAAGAGACATTCTTTTTTGAGATTCTCTTTTTGTACAACGAAATCGAAGTGGCGCAGAAGCACTTGAACAACTGGATGGAACCAGTCACTGTATAAAATGCAAACTCGCACTATATTTATTTTTAAAAATACTTTTTTCCCCAATTTGTTAACTTCAGGTAGACAGAAATTTATTGCAACTGTTGGACAAAGCGTACATCGTGAAAGAACCACTTGGTGTAGTGTTGATCATGTCTGCGTGGAATTATCCTATCCATCTCCTACTTTTACCTCTCGTGGGAGCTTTGGCTGCCGGTAGTATTTCAAAAACTAAAAGATTTGAATTATTTACATAAATCTCACCTGAAATGGATCACATCCAATCTGTTCACGAACGATCGACCTATGTTGACATCTGATAGTTTCTTTTTTCTCGTACAGGTAACTGTGTCGTATTGAAGCCATCTGAGGTGGCCATTAACACGGACAAATTAATTACCAACATCATTCCTCAATATTTCGATCCAGTAAGCAAAGAAGATATGCTTTTCATCTTTTAAATAGCAACAGTCTACTTTGTAATGCACAGGATGTGGTTCGAGTGATTTCTGGCGGCGTTGCGGAAACAACAAGCTTGTTGCAGTGTCGTTTTGACCACATCTTTTACACAGGTTCCGTATCGGTCGGTCGTATTGTTATGAAAGCTGCCAGTGACTTTCTCACTCCGGTCACCCTGGAACTGGGTGGTCAATGGTATTGAGGGATCTTTTATATTCGATTTTGTTTTTTGCTTTCACAACATGCTACATAATTTCCCTTTCATCAATTAATTACTGAATTAATTATTGCCCCGTAAAGCCCGGCAGTTGTGGATCAGAGTGTCACTGATTTGGAAACGGTTGCCAAGAGAATCGCCTGGGCTCGATGTCTCAACGCCGGCCAGACCTGCACCGCACCGGACTATGTGCTTTGTCACCAGTCGATCAAGAATGGGCTCGTTGAACAAATAGCGGTTGCGTTTCGTAAATTCTATTCCAACAACGCAAAGCAGTCGAAAGATTTCGGCAGAATAATCAATGCTGCTCGTTTTCGGTTCGCCATTATTATAATTAATTTTTTCTCACTCACTTTGAATAATTCAGTTCAATCGCCACTCTGCTGCAAAATTGTAATATTCTTGTCGGCGGTAGAACTGACGAAGCTGACCTCTACGTGGAACCTACTGTTGTTGATGCAAATTTGAACGATCCAATTTTAGAAAACGAGGTATATACACAACCTTGTTCATATTTGTCTTGGTGTTGATAATATGCGATTTTACAAATGAAAAAAAAAATATATATTTCAGATTTTCGGTCCCATCTTACCAGTGGTTGGCGTGAAAAATATTGACGACGCCATTGAATTCATACGATCAAAGGAAAAGCCTCTGGCAGTGTACTTGTTCAGCACGGATGCAAAAGTGGCAGAGAAGATCAAGATGACGACATCTAGCGGTGCACTGGTGCTCAACGACGCTATCGTGCAGATGGCCTGTAAAATTTGAAAATATTATTAAATACATAAATATATACATATATTATTGAACATTTGTGACAACAATTTTCATTTTCCAGTGGAAACGCTGCCTTTTGGGGGAGTCGGAAATAGTGGCATTGGACGATACCATGGGAAGTATTCTTTTGACACTTTTACGCACGAAAAGTCCATTCTCGAACGACCCCTCTGGGGAGAGAAACTTTTATGGTATTTTTTTATTTTCATGAATGAATGACCATTATTAATTATCCGCTTCTTCTTCTTCAGGATGCGCTATCCACCATTCGACAATTCCAAAGTTCAATGGGCAGAAAGAATATTCACCCGACATCCACTGCCGCCGACAGAATTGACAATATTTATAACGGCTGTGATCATTTTTACACTACTACTCAGATGCCTTGTCTAGGTAGGAGTTGTAATGAAATGAAAAAAAGCATAAATACTTCAATTTTTTTGTTTTTATACATTTATGATTTTTAAATTTCAATTCGAACAATGTAGCTTTATTATAAAAGTTTTAGCTACTTTCAAAGCGTGGGAAAATTTTTGTCGTCGACGATGATGAAGTGAAAAGATGAAAAATATAGTAGAAAAGAAAAATTATAACCGTTTTCGAATTGTCTTGTTTTTTTCCTTCCCAATAATCACTTCCATATCTATAAGTTATAAAATGATGATCAATCAGTAGGTTCAGTAAAACTAGAATATACATATATGTGTGTGTGTGTGTTCGTTAGAAAATAAAAAAAATTTTCTTGCTTTACATCGTTATGATCAATTTGCATGTTTGGTCAGATCAAGCCGTCCAAATCGTCCGGATCGCATTTCGTTTCAGTTGCATAACAAGCGTCCAAATAAGCGCAGGCAATTTCGTTGACTAGGGTTCGGTCAGGCAGTGTTTGCGACGAGCCGTAAAGTGCAGCCTGAACAGCAAGCAAACAGTTTATGAATAATTTCAAAACAAATTCAAAATTCAAAAAGCATAATAACATATCTGAGTGGATTACAGAGGAAGAGAGAGAGAGAAAGAGGGGGGCTGCCTTACCGCGCCAGAAATATCATTGCTTTTCGACGGGTCTTCGAGCAATGCTTCCGCCACAGCAGTGGCATCTTCGATGAAACTGTGCGCCACGCCTTCATGTGTTTGATTCATTGTTATGCAAAAATGGACACTGGAATGTGAAATCAAACATGGATATTTACATCGATAATAGCGATAAGCCTATTCATCTTACGCCGGAGGTAGCTGAAGTAAATTCAACGACCAACCCCGATCGCCCATCTGACTCGCAAACGCATAGATATCAAATACGTATGATGTGAAAGCAACAACACTGACCCGCGGATGACCAAATATATAGATACCTTTCACTTCGCGTAATCTGAAAAGAAAAGAAAAACAATGTAATTTAAATGGAAAATAAATGATATTTGTCGTTTCTACTTTCGTTCAATGTAACGAGCTGTGCGTATAATTTTCCGGGTGCATTGAACATAACCGTGAATGCCAAAATGAAGCATGGTTGCCCAACACGAAGCACTATTAGCACCGTTTCGACTACCTGAAAGAACAAAATTAAATTTCCACTTTAACACAAATCATACAATTCTCTTTTTCAATATTTTCATTAATTTTTTACCAGCAACGGTAGCCGTAGCATAAATGCCACCAGGCCAGTTGGGCTGACAGAAATATTGATACCTCTGATAAAGTTTATTTCGATACATCAGTACTGATGTTCCTTTTGTGCTAAATCCATACTAAAAGAAATTTTTTCTTACAATAAATAACATATTTTACAAAGCAATTTTTATAAATGCTTCAAATATAATAATAATATTTACTTTATGCGTATCGCATGAAATGCTGGTAACACCGCGAATACGAAAATCAAATTCTTCATCTAGTGGATAATCGGCACGCTCCATGAATGGCAACAAAAATCCCCCAAGACAACAGTCTACGTGAACGGGAATGCCAAATTTTTCACCAAGCTAATCGACAATTTATTTTTAATAATAATGAAAATAACAATAACAATAATAACTTACAGCGGCAACTTGTTCAATTGGATCGATTATACCGTAGGGAAAATTGGGTGCCGAAGCAACCAGCTGAACGAATTTAAAAAATTTCAAAAAAAATTATAAAAATGATTAACCCACGTACCATACAGGTCGACTTTGTAATCATTTGCTTCATTTTGTCCAAATCAACTTTAAAAGTACCTGCTTCCAGTGGTACATGTCGAATACGAAGTCGAAGCATCTGGGCAGCTTTGTCAAACGCACCATGAGCCGATACCGGAACAACACTGTTTTAAAAATTACAAAAAAAATACAATTAACGCAAATTATTAAAAATTTATTACATCTCTGGATCTTTGTTTCCTCTGTCATAGGCACGATTTCGGTAAGCAAGACAAGCAAGCAACAATGATTCCGTACCACCAGAAGTAACCTGAATTGTGGTCAATAAAATGGAAATAAAAGAAAAATATCGAAACAAAAAAGATATTATCATCACATGTACTGCTAATTTTTCATGACATTGCATAATTCAAAAATAATCCAATTCAATATGCACACATGGCTGAATATAAAACAGTTTACCGTTCCGCAGGCGTTGTTGCCACCATTAAACATATTGCAAACCATTCTCACAATTTCAGCTTCCATCTTACGAATGCCAGGAAATATATCAGGATGCAATGGATTAGACCAGCAAAATAATTTCATAATCTGAAATAAAATTTCATTCATCAGATTATCATGTTGCCAGATTCTGATAAAATTTAATTTACTAAAAAATCTCCTTTTAGATATGCTACATTAAAATTAATTAACAGTCACAATCGTTGTAATTATTTCAGAAGCAGGTGTGTAAAGAACACGAAGAAATTTAAAAACAAAATTTTCTGATATTATTTGCTTTCTTAAATAATTTTGAATTATCAAATTTTATACCAATTTATACATCATTTGATATACCTTTTCGTGGTATATAGAATATAGTTGTTTGTCGTAAATTAACTTTATCCTAACTCTTTAGCTATAGAAACAACAATTCAGTGCACCAATAGTTTTCTACAATGAACCACTGTAAACTGGTTGATAAATAAAGAAACAAGAATTTTTAACTAGCAAAGTCTACTGTAAAAGCATACACACCTATTTATTCTGAAGCAACTGGCAGTATAAACAACATATGCTGTGCTCAAATCAAAATGCTAATGCAAACTTGCACACATGCACAAACATTAAATTAAAAACTCAAATTTGAATATAACATTTCATGAGCAATAATTCAACAACAAGTTTCAACTTTAAAAGAAAAAATAAAACTCTTGATTAAAGCTTTGAATAGATAATTTTCAAATAAATCAAAATAAAAAATTTTTCAAAGAAAATAAAAATAAATTCCATCTCCTCACTTCGGCATTCAAAGAAACAAGCTCAACATTCGCGTTATATACAGCACCAGAGACTTTTCCTTTGCTGAAATCAAAAGTTCCTAAAAAATCAAAAAAAAACCACATGAATATTGTTCGACGACCACTAACTACACGCATAACATGCTGGCAATCTGAAACTTTAAATTTGATTTATTAACTTACCTGCTTTCTGGTATCGCTCAGCTTTGGCGATGATATCATTCTTGAAAAGTTCAAATCAAACGTACTAATTGAAAATGGGCAATAGCAAATTTACTTGATCAAAGCCTCGGTCTGGTAAATGGCGAATAAATTCCGGATCAGGATCATTTTTTTGAAGCTCCATTTGAACAGACTGCCTTGTTTTCGAAAGTTGAACACTTATTTTCCGTTTCACCCAAGGAAGTCGACGAGCAGTTCGAAACAACGTTTTCTCCAAACGAACAACAAATGCTTAATTGCAAAAGAAAAAGGAAATATGTAAATTTTGTCAAAACTGAACAACATTTACCTTCTTCACAGTGAAAAAACTTATCCAACCAAAGAAAAACCGAAAAAGCACAAAATGTATACGCCGATATTTGCCATGGTTCCAATTCTCCAAAAGTTACGTTGTACAAGCGTCGACACCAATCAATCAGATGAATCAAAGCCAAAAAACATGAAAACACAAACATCCGGATGTCATTGTATAATTTTTCCACTAAAAAGTTTTGTTCGAAACGATCACCAAACTGGCAATAATTCTCAGCTTAAGCCAACCTGTCAACGTGGACATATAGTCAATAAGAAAATCGATGTGAACAAGCAGCCAGTCCATCTTTTGCATCCGATGCTAAAATGAAACCAACACAACTATTACTTTCCAACGCTTAATCGAACTCACTGCAATAACAGATGCCGTCAAATAGTTGACGACTGGGAACCTGTCTGTTCAAACTACGCTTTTCACGGCTGAAATTTTGAAAACAACTAGTTCACGTCAAATGAATTACTCCAACATCCATAATTTCGCCACTTTCATCAGACAGTCAACACATTTCAAACAACTACTGTTTACAAAAGAACCGCTATTTCAGAGTTCGGATGGAAATTTTAAACAGCACAAATCAATTCATTTGGCATCTTTAAACAATTTTAATTACCATTCAACACTGCTTAATTAATTCGGCATTAATGGAAAGAATAAAAAATATCAATTCACAATATTCGAAATTTCCATCAATAATAATTGGAGCAAGAATCGAAATTAAAATGCAAATTTTTCCAGCACAATGCCAGCAGAACAACTGAACCAAATTGGAAAAAACTTGAACATCAAATACTATAATCATGGAATTTATACTGTAATAATTTGAATTTAGTTATTAATAGAATAAGATGATTTGTTCAATTTTGAATTTAGCTTTATAAATTTTTAAATATTAAATTGAAAAATCTTTTAATATATTCTTTCAAAAACGCCCAAAACCTCTATAAACATATGCTATTCCTCGATCGATTGCATGAGGGCAGCAGGTAAGCTCTAATTGGTCAACTCTGATTCATTATGCCTATTATTTTGCATTGCCCTATTTTCGTCATAATGCCATCTGGTGATGATGAGCGTTTGTTCAATTTCAAAAACGTATCTCTTGACATCTTATATTGATTTAGTTATTTAAACATGCTTTACAGTTGTAGAATTACTTTTAGTGACGTGTGAAGAGAGATTGTTATTCTGTTTTCTTAAACATGTTATAATTGAAAATTATTTTATCATACTTTAATATTTTTACAAAAGAATAATCTCTGGAATATGGAACAGAGAAATAAAACAACTTTAATATCTTATATATGTATGCAGTATATAGATATGTATGTATGTATATATATATAATAATAATAATAGTAATAATAATAATAAAATAGCATGACAACATATATGATTATTTCTTTTTCCTGCTTGTTTTAAAACCTGGAATAATTAACAGTAATGAAAAGATATTTGGTAAAATTACTTTCCATAAATCAACTGTAAATTAACGTCGAATATGATGATTAGTAAAAAAAAGTGAACTTGATGATTGCTGCTGCTGGGCTTCTTCGTGAATTTGTTGCAACGGCAAGCGCAAATTCGACCTGGACATCCGTCGAAGATGACCACCTACGTTGACTGCAATCTGGCTAACAGCTCTGCGTAGGGATGTTTGAGTTTTATTAAACGAAAAGGCTCTACTAAGTCTTCGGCCACCGTATTTTAAATGCCTGAAATGCATATTGTATATGTAAGAAATTAATTAATTAATTTACTTTATCGCTTTTTGAATTGTCAGAGCCAGATCGCTATCACCATCAGCGTCGGCTGACTGCAAGGATTGCAAGCAGAAATCGACACGACCGACAGTTTTCAGAACTTGATCGCACAACTTCTCCAAAAACATACGACGAGCCTCGTTGGCAGTCTCATCCACTAGCTGGAATGGATAATTCGTGTCGCCCATATTATTGCGAATAGTCAAACAAAATATATTTGATGCTTCTATAACAAGACAATTTTTATATTACTAAAAAATATATATTGTAGTCAATCAAAATATGAATAATAAATAACCAGTGGAGCTTTTCACTTCAAAAACCAACTCAAGCAACATAGCATGCAAATTGTTAATTTATGAAGATTATGTTGAAAAAACAGCAACAAGATAATACCTTCAAAACAAGTTACATCGATCACGCGACGAATGTTGGATAAAAATAGCAACTCTGCATGCTTGTACGGCTTCAATGTTGCATGCAACGTCCGCGTCTCTTCTCTTCCGTTGGTTTTTTGTCTCGACTTCGCAACCTGTACAATTTTCTCAAGATGCAAATTTGAAAAACATCAGAATTGAAAACCCATTTTACCTCAAGACAATCATTAAACAAATAAAAAACACACTGAGAACCTTTTTTGACAAAGCCATGAGAAAGGGATGTCACAGAAATGGAAGTGATAAACTGCCGTTGTGAAGAAAGCAAATAAGGCTAAAATATTCACATTAATATCGAAGGATAAATAATTCGTCAAACATCTAACTGGGCAGTTTTCGATCTCGTTTACAATATCAAAAAGCTTCACTTGTCCTTCAGTTTTCCTTTTGTCTTCGTTAATATGCCTGAAATGAAAAGTCAAAAAAATAATATTCAAATTTCTGCTATTATTATTTCGATTTATTTAACAAAAGTTGTTCTTCTGTTTAAAACAATCACAATAAACCATAAATATGCCGAATACAAGCAACATAACTAGCTAGCTATGTGATAAGCTTCACTTCACAGTTTTGTATGATATGATCACTTACGTCAGTACTCGTTTCAGTGCATCAATAGCTTTTGCAATGCATTGGTGGTCTTTATTTGCTTTGTCTGTATTTTTCAACAGTTCTAAAAATAATTTCTGCTGAGAACAGTTTTGCAAGCAAAAAAATGCAACCATTTTCAAAATTCGAAAATCTTTTTCAAAAATTGAAAAACATACAATTCAGGCAATTTTTTTATTATTAAAACAGAAATTTCAATTATTATATTACTGATATAATAAAATTGTATAAACTCAATTATGACGAAAAAAATACAAACCACTCAATAACAAAATAACACTAGGAAGACGTTGCACAGGGCGAATGATCAATTCTTGCAAGCTTTCTCGATTCGATTCTGGCCTATTTTGACGTGCCTATAAAATAAAATAAACATCAAATACTTGAACAATATATTGATAATAATTAATAAATAAATAAACCAACTTTGAGAAATGCATGAAAACGTGGTTTACTCTTGTCACATTTATTAAGAGTTTCTTTTGTTCGCTCGTAAAAATTTACAAAAGGTGGATATGCTTTCACCAGCTTGTCAGCCTAAAGCTGTAATTTTAAAAAACCAAACATCAAAAGCATAGCAATTTTTCGAATACGTGCTGAAGCCAAACATTTCCAATACATCTATCTTCTGACCAATGTGCAATCAAATTTGCCAACTCTTTATGCAGTTTTTGATGTATCACATAAATCGGAGGCAAATTTCCAAATATAAGTTTCATTTCTGCAGAATCCAACAAATGACCACCCACAGTACTATCTGGACTTTCCAACGGTTCCTTATAAATCTAGAAAGCATAAAAATAAAGAACCAACAACCATAAGTTACGTTTTTGTTACCGTTATTATCGTGTGCAACACTTGGACATATTTGAATTCTGTCTGAAGCATTTCCACAGCAATTTGTTGACGTTTGCTCATACCCTTTTTAGGAGATTTCATTAGATTATCCAAATCCTCAGAAGAAAACATCTGATCTACACAAAAAATGTTCACGTTTTTCCATAGTTGAATAGTCTATAGTAATTTTACCTCCTAGCATTGAGGAATAATCACTGGATACGTCCAAAGAAGAACAATGCGATGAAAAAGGATTCAAGTCACCACTGCCATGAAATTCAGAAAGCCGCTTTGCATGACGCTTATTTTCAAACACCGCTGGGCTTTTAGACCGCTTGCGACATTTTTGATCCTACATATAACTGATAATTATTAACACATAATTAAATATACAACAGTGCCTACCTTATCCATTAACGTATACATATCTTCATTAGCACAAATATCCAACTGAATACTTAACCAAAACCACTAAAACCATTCAATGTACATTGTTTAGACTAGTATTAGAAAATTTGTACTTCTGCAGTAACAAAACGACATTGAAGATTTCGATCACTGTCTGTTAAATCTTCATAACGAACAGACGGATCCACAACAAAATGAGTACAAGCATTACAATCGGTCACAACAGCTCCTGTAATTCAACCATGAATTATATGCTGAAAGTGAAAATCAAAAAAAAATACCATTCTGAATAGCAAGTTCTTTCATATGATTCTCTTCATTTGGTAAAAATCCGCGAAAATAAAGTTTTAGCGCGAAGAAAGGTTTCAGCTTGAAGCATGACTAAAAAAATATTTTAAAAAATTTAAAAAATCTGTTCAAAAACCAAATTAATTACCCAGTCAGGTGACAGAGCTGATACATGAGCATTGGAACGGCGTTCCCACATTTTGAATATCCAATCCACGTGCATTACAGCTTTTCCCATACCAACAGCAAGCTTTAAGCGTACAATTCAGTTAATAATTTACTGTGACATTAAATAAAATTATTTTATATTATAATGATTTTGAATTTTATTGATTCGCATAAATAAACAATAAGAAAATATGGAATCAAACGAAATGGTTCGTCAATTGTAATTGAGATTCACTTACTCGATATTTTGAGCTTTGAGTGGTGTTTGTAACAACATGAGTTACACTCATTGTGAAATTTTTTCGAACACTTCCGCCCATATGGTGGACAAGATCAACCACATTTGACTTAATAAAATAATAGCAGTTCACTAATAAAAGTAATTCAATTCTAGAAAATTATTCACCAAAACTTTCTTATCATGTAGTCCGGCAAAGCAAACTGTTACTTCCTTCATTGCGTTGCAATATAAAGGTCTTGACTTAATTGGAAGCTTCTACAAAACATTAAATTTCAGGCCTTCATTTTCATAGATTATTTTACACCTATGCTCATAATAAAATCAATTTTCCACAAAATGAGTTACAAAATCGTGTATTGTAAATAAAGAAAAACAATAAACATAAACAAATATAATATTTCATGTAAATTATCAAAATAAATAGTGTATAATTTTATGTTAACTCATAAAATAATTACATCATTCATTACCTACTTGCTAAATTAAAAACAAATCAATAAAGTAAACAAATAGTTCTATATTTACAGCACTTGACTGAGAAGATTCAAAAATAATTGTTGGCCCAAAAATACGACGTCCTGCGTGGTAAAGATAGTTGAAATCAGGTCCACTAAAGTTTTCAAGCACAAATGCGACATCCTTCTGAGAAATGTACTCCACTCCCTTTTCTGATTCATAAACAATTAAGTTAAAAACAGTCTTAAATTAAAAAAATATTACAAGACCATGATACGACGAACAGAAGCATTTTATTACTTTTAATACTTCCTTTAATTTACCATCATGTGCTACAGAACCAACCAGACATATAGCACGAATTTCATCTTCCGTTTGATTAATGCCCTTAATCGTTTCTAAAAATAATATAAAGTAACGCAAATGTAAATGTCACATCCCATTTTAATAAAAAAAATACAATTTATTATGTAAACTTACTCTCATCATTTTCAATTTGTTCCGACTCCAAAACCGAGCACGCTATATGCTCGTCATTCGTAAGCATTGGAAAAGTCTGCCAAAACAGAATAAAAATTATATAGAGGTCATAATGGATAAATATTATATAAATTACACATACATTTACAACTACCCAGCCCACAAAAAACTAAAACAAATCTAAATTTGAAATAATAAAATTTAATATTATTTTAATTTAGACAATTTTGTGTGATCATTCAACTGCACTTCTCAGAATAATTTTAAAAAAATAACAGTACATGCTGAATAACTGTGATGAAAATTAATTTTCTAATAACTAAAAACTAAAAAATTAGCAAAAAGAATGCTGCATCATCTGTAGCAAAATAATAAATCAGTCAACCAATAATTATAAACATATCGGTAATATACATTCTTCAGGGAAGCACAGAATAAAATCTAAAAAAATTTAAAACATAAAATATCTCTTCAACGAAACTAAACCAAGAGAACGAAGAAACAAAGAAATGAACAAAAAGGACTTAGCGTTTTAATGTAATTATAATCAAATAAGAATAAGACGTACAAATATCACTAATAAGGTAAACAAAACATAATCAAATTAAACATTTCAAACTGAATACATAAATATTTACGATGAACTTCTATTCAACGAAAAAACTCATTAAACAAAACAGTACAAAATTCATAACCTAAAAACCATCATTGCAGAAAACAATAAAGTGAAGAGTATTTCACAAAACAAAAAAAACTTAAGAAAAAATTATGCATAAAAAATTTACCAAGAACAATACAGGATCAAGTTATACTAATTCTGAAGACGACTGTTAACAGCATTTACAGCTCAAACGGACTGGTTTCAAAAACTACAGTAAGATATCATTGTTAAAAGTGTTAATGTAGTATAAACCTAAATTTGTTTTATAAATCAAATGAATTTAAATTTCATTAAATTAAAATATTTATTTAAAAATATGAAATAAAATGAAAAAAATGTAACCCATTATTAAATTTTAGCTTGAACTGGATATTCTGATTTCAGCATTTATTTGGCGATTAACATTTAGCAGTTTGGGGTAATTACGAAAACAGTAATTTTTTAATAAAAAATAACTTAAATAACTGAACATTAAATACTTTTAAGTGAAGACAATTTAATTTTAAAAGTAAGATCGACCTGACTAAAATTATATTAATTTTAAAACTCAAACTTGTTAAACATTTTACTTTTGCACTACTATTGCGTAGTTATGTTAAGGCTTGCCATTAGGTTTTAAAGAAAATCTTCGTATTATAATGATATGATCATTTTCATTCTAAAACTGCTGTTTTAGGAAAACCTAAAATTCAAAGATTTTAACCTATTTTTTGAATTTACTTCAAACAGCGCTGATTTAAGAAGTTCAAAATGCTTCGACTACAATATTCATCATAAAAAGACAAACAAAAAATAAAATAAATGTAATGTTTTAAGTTTATACATGAGAGTTAAAAAACTTTTATAACACAAAAGAAGAATGTGAAATAAACTGCAATTATTAGTATCAAGTCGAGATAAATCAACATTATAACTTAAAGTTTGCATTTCGAAACATGTATTGTCACTTCTGAGGTGAAGATGACATATGCACAATTGGTCTCTTCATTAAGAAAGAACCATAATTTATTACTCGCTCAACAAACCTGAAATTTAAATATGTCATTGCTAATCATTCTTATCTTACTATTCCTTATGTAGGTTTTCAGATAAGCAAGAATTAATTTTTCCACAACTCGAATATTGTCAATGTAGTAGATTAGGAATTAATCCCCTACTCTCATTTTCATCGCTTTTTGAATAATGGAAGTTTGCATGATCATAGATGAATCATTAAATTCTACTAATGGAAACATTACAATTTTAATTTAAACTATTATGGGTGAAACTTTACATTAATTTATAGAAAGGCATAGTTAATCAGTTCGAGTAAACAAGACTTATATATTATTTTTGTGTGCTGTTAGGATTAAATTTCCATTAAAATGCTTCAAACCCGAAGGTTTTAACTCTGGTCAGTTAAAAATAATATTTTCATAACGTTATATTTTAAACAGAATAATTTCTGGATTCAATAATTCTACGATCGTTACAATATTCCCGTTTTCACGGAAAAATAACATTAGAATCACATCAGTATACTGTATTTCGTAATAATTACTGTACATAAAACAAGTTTTGCAAGATGTTTAATGAAAAATTTCTTTTATTGTGCTCAAAAAATTTTTATTTTCTGCACATTTCACATTTATGAAACTTTAATGACCATTAATTCAAACAATATCAATTTTTATTCCCAGCGGAGCATATTTTTTTATCTACAGTATGAATATCTCGTATTAGTTCAATATAAATGGAATTTCTAAACATAGTGACTTTTATAAATTTACATAAAATTGTTATTTATGTAGCTTTAGTGTAATTCCTTAGCATTTTTGTTGCTCCTAGTTCGTACTTATAATATCTATTTTTTAAATTCTCATCTTTAATTTCGGTACTTATAAATTATGAAATTAGATTATTTTTCTGCAAATAAAGTTTTAAACATTATTTTGTAAAATTTAGTTCAACGTACAGTTCTTAAATGAAAATCAATAAACAATGCTTACCATGAGCCTCAGGTATTATTATTTCACGCAAGGTATACTGTCAGTCTCGTCATCATTTCGTTGGCATTCGTGTTCAGCGTTCGTTACGTACATTGTCATAGCTGTATTTCTCTTTTTACATCGATCGTGTTTGCTAAGGTTTGTTAAGATTATTGGCATGTTTTATTATTAATTACAGTTTATTATTATATTTTAGTTTAAAAAACATGGGTAAAGAGAAGACTCATATTAATATCGTTGTGATTGGACACGTTGATTCTGGAAAATCAACTACCACCGGCCATTTGATTTATAAATGTGGAGGCATTGATAAACGTACTATTGAAAAATTTGAGAAAGAAGCACAAGAAGTATGTCTAAATTTTAATTCATTTAGTGTGTATTTTATGTTTTACACTTACAGGTAGCAAACTCTGACTTGATAGTTCTGGTTTGATTTCTTTATCAGTTGTTTAGCGTTAATGTAGTTTGATAATTTCTGTTATTTTTATTTGTTTTTACATTTGAATTTTTATTGTTTCGTGGAAGCATCAAATTTAGTTAAATTCTTACAGTTTAAAGTAAAATAAAATTTTATTTCAGATGGGAAAAGGGTCTTTTAAGTATGCATGGGTGTTGGATAAACTCAAAGCCGAAAGAGAACGTGGTATTACGATCGACATCGCCTTGTGGAAGTTCGAAACATCGAAGTACTACATAACTATTATTGATGCCCCAGGTCACAGAGATTTTATAAAGAACATGATTACTGGAACTTCGCAAGCAGATTGTGCAGTTCTTGTTGTTGCATGTGGCACGGGAGAATTTGAAGCCGGAATATCTAAAAACGGTCAAACGCGTGAACACGCTCTTTTGGCCTACACTTTAGGGGTCAAACAAATAATTGTCGCTTGCAACAAGATGGACACCACTGAGCCGGCTTTTTCTGAGGTTTATTTATTTGATTTTTTTAAACTTATTTATTGTTTTAGTTTCATAATTTAGGCTAGATTCAATGAAGTAGTTACTGAGGTTAGTAATTACTTGAAAAAAATTGGTTATAACCCGAAAACAATTCCATTTGTTCCCATCAGTGGTTGGCATGGAGATAACATGCTTGAAGCTAGTGACCGAATGCCTTGGTATAAAGGTTGGTCAATAGAAAGAAAAGAGGGCAACGCAAGTGGAAAGACACTTTTGGAGGCGCTTGATGCAATTTTGCCACCAACGCGTCCGACAGACAAACCCTTGCGTTTGCCATTACAAGATGTTTACAAAATTGGAGGTTTGTCATATAAATTTGTAATGTAAATTTTATCTGCCTTTTCTTACCACAAATCAGTCATATGATTTGTTTTTTATAAGGCAATATTAATTATGTTGTATTTTTTAAATATCGAATGCAATGTACAGCTTTAAAAAAATTATTTTTAGGCATTGGGACTGTTCCTGTTGGTCGTGTAGAAACAGGAATAATGAAACCTGGGATGGTGGTTACCTTTGCCCCGCAGAATCTGACTACTGAAGTGAAGTCTATTGAAATGCATCATGAAGCTCTCCAGGAAGCTCTTCCTGGAGATAATGTGGGTTTCAATGTGAAAAATGTCAGTGTCAAGGAAATTCGTCGTGGTAATGTTGCTGGCGACAGTAAGAATGATCCACCAAAAGAAGCTAAAAATTTCACTGCTCAAGTGATAATTCTTAACCATCCTGGGCAAATAGCTGCAGGTTATGCGCCTGTGCTTGACTGTCATACAGCGCATATTGCCTGTAAATTTGCCGAATTAAAAGAAAAATGTGATCGTCGTTCAGGAAAGACATTAGAAACTGGGCCGAAGGTAGGATTCTTTAATTAATAATTTGTATTATTTATTTGATTTTAGTTTTTGAAATCGGGCGATGCTGGGCTCGTTGAATTAATTCCTACAAAACCAATGTGTGTGGAGACGTTTTCGGAGTATCCACCACTGGGCCGTTTTGCCGTTCGAGATATGAGGCAGACAGTAGCTGTTGGTGTTATTAAAGTAAAACTTTATAGATTGAAACAGATCATTATGAATGGAAAAGTTAATTTTGTTTTGCAGAACGTTGAGAAGACCGAAGGTGGGCAGGGGAAAACAACGAAAGCAGCCCAGAAGGTTCAAGGAGCAAAGAAAAAATAGCTCCTTAGCGAATCTGCGGTCAACTGTTATGTAGCCAATACATTTGATAAATTTAAATGGGACCGTTCTACGGGTCTGTTTGTTGTAATGCATCAATTTTTGGCCTGGATTTCTCCAGTTCGCCGAAATTTGACGCAGTGGGTACTCCTGCACTTTCCACATCGAAAGGAGTTTCGCAGGAACGCTCGTTTACATCTGGTTATGCGAAAAATCAGATGTGTTGCGCTATGTGATGGATGACTGCTGATTCGATTCATGAATGAATAAACTCTGGATAAAACTTTATTGTTTTATTTTGAAAAAACTCCGAGTAGAACAATTAAAAATACTAGGCATTTTTTCTACGCATCATCGCACGTTTTCCTTCACCAGGCTTTGGAGGTGCTTTACCGCGCAAACACCGTTGGCGTAATAATTCGTCAATAAAATCTTGATGCTCATCTCGAAAAAGTCCATGCAATCGAAGAAGTTTTGTTAATGAATGAAACATTGGATGGGGTGGAAAATAAGCGATACAAAATTCATCTTCTTCATAAGGCATTGCTTGAAAAGCTTTTACTACTCTCGCATTTCGAGCGGTTAATTCGTATGGTATTTCCCCAAAAATTCTTTTGCTCAGTCTATCCATTTTTCGACTGTACACAGATGCCTGCTTTATCACAGTTTTCACATGGGTCATTATCTGAAAAATTCTCTAATACTGCAGCTATTATTGTTTTATGAATAACTGTAAACAGTATCAACCGTGCGCGAACATTAACTTACGCCAGAAGTAAATGCAAGTACACCAGCAGGTAAATACATATTGCAATAATAATGCTAAGCAAGATAAAGTGTTAAGCAAATGCATGTACCGTATTATATAAAAACAGCCTTTCAGACTGCAGTGAATAATACTATCGATGTGAACTGCGAAATAATAAGCAACTTTTAAAAGGATATCACGACAAGAAATCATATGTTCATCATAAAAAATACTGAGTCATAGCGATAAAAACATTACTGAAAAACTATAAAAATAACTATTAATGTTCCGTGTATTAATATCTACAGTATGTAAACATCTATTATACAAGTAAGATTGTCATACTGTACTTTGATGAATTGAAAATAATTATAAAAATTGTAATGTTGCGTTAAAATCAAATAATATTGTAAAATAAAAAATTGATTATGCACAAAGTTTATATTCATTCAAGTTAAATATTTAAATAATAATGCAACAGATAATGTAGGTCCAATGTATGGATGCATCAAATAATTTATGCACAGTTATGCCATTTGTATAGGAATATATAAAATTCAAATAAATAAAAATACACTAGAGAAAATATATCAATAATGAGCTGATATGTTGCTGAATCTGGGTGTTTCGATTGAGGAAAACATTTCATTTGCAATTTATCATAATTGGCTGAAAATCAATCTTTTATAATTCGTCCGTAAGTAGATTCTTATCATTTGATAATGCATGCATTCATTTGATTTGCGAAAAAAGAGTAACATCATAATTTCATACTTTGAAGTCACAAGACAATAATTAATCTTTGAACGTTATGGCATTTAAAAAGCAGCATTTTAAAGTCATGAATATTTTAAATCATATAATATTGTATAGTATATAATACTCGAAAATTACTGTTATGAAATAACGTTAAGCAACAGAACTATGGGATGAATATCCTGAAACTGAATCACTATTAGTACTGTTTCCAGCATCAAAATCATGAACTTCACTGAACATGCCGTAGTTCTTTTCTGATTTTAGCAACATTTTTTCAGACTGTAATTCTATTTGAGAGACAGCCCTATAAGTGTTGTTAAACTGATGTTTTGATTGATTATGCAATAACTGTAAATTTGGAAATAAATTCGAAAGTAATAAAGTTATGAAAGATAGTTAAATTCACTGCTCAAATATAAAAATAGATATTGTAAATTAAAGGACCAATCAGAGGGAAGTGGACATTGATTTCCTCAGCAAATACAGGAAGAGTTGTCATTTTCAACTGTGGCGGTCAGTTGAAGTGGAACGTTAGTTTCAACCATTAATGAACTGTATTGCTCTAACATTTTGAGATAAGATAAATTGAATTAAAACGTTGAAACCACAATCCACAGGACAAAAGCAGCAATACAAATAATGGAAGCAGACAAGTAATGCATATATTAACACTAAAGCAATTTTTGTAAATTCATTCAAATTACAGCTATAATGTTTCACAGAATAGAAATAAACAAAATGGAAATATAAATGTGAATTCAAAAGTATTCAAAAGTAACATCATCAGAATATGTATATGCAATTGCTGTACTACGACCATACCTGCCTGAGACAAGAATTCAATGTAATGAACAAAGGTTATGCAAAACAGTAAAATGAGTGAAAGATGGAATTTTTTTATCATTAGCATTACGTTTTGTATGTGCACACTTTCAGATACAATAAAGTTAATTTTACTTTTCTGAAGGTAATATTTTTTTATTTCTAATCCTTTTCATATTATAAAAACTTTCACTACATGGTACGTCTGTTCAACAGTACCATAAATATTTATATAGTAGGTAGGACCATACAATATTGCTTTGAGATGTGAAAAATTCTTCAGACTTCATTTCTACGATTGTGTTCGTTCACTTCAAACATCCATGTCAAAACAGTTTCATTAATGGTGCATTATCTATATCGCAGTCCATCGAAAATTATGTTTTTATTAGCTAAACAAGCAGTCACTTGAAAATTATCCAATTGAAAGCAACTTTTTGTATAATAAAACAACTTCCATTTATGTAGGGCATTTTTGAATTTTGAAATCTCAAAACGAAACGTGCGGAGGTGTGTTTTGACTACGTCAATGTTTTTATTATGGTGTTTTCTGCCAGATAGTTTATATTTTGACTGAATTGTAAACGTCGAGGTCATTTTTGAATTTTCAAATAGTTCTTTTTGGTAGAATTTATCCTCAGTAAGAAGTTCCAATGCACAAAAACCGGTTTCGAGCGCTGCGCTATGCAAATAACAATCGCCATAAAGGTGCATTATCGTCAGTAAGGGCGCACTCGATCGTTCGACTTACGTGGCAAGTGGTAGCGTTGTAAAATGTTCTCTGAGTACATGACGCTGAATAGTTTTTGCTGACGTCTATTTTAAATTGCTGAAAAGTAATTTCTCCTTTTTTCTATTTGTGTTACTTTTCTTCAAAATATTTTGTACTTATTTTCTAAACGTTAACGCTTAATTAAAAACCAGTTAATTAATAGATTTGAAAATTCAATTTTCAATCAGTTGTTACTTTTACTACATGATGAAGTGAGAACATTTTTGATTTATTATTCAACATTTCTACAGATATGAATAATGAAGAAAAAGTCAAAACGAAGACGGAATGAAGCAGAACAATAAAGGAGAAAAAGTATGTGCGGTTCATGGTTTCTCTTGACTCTGTAAGTCCGAATTCGAAAGGGCGAAGTCATTCCTATGTTAAATTAAGTTACTTAAGCTTATTACATCCAATAGGTAAATAAGATATTTTTCACTGCGAAATTATTCCATCTATAGACTTTTACATTATGTTGAAACTAAGTTACAATTCATGTTTAGAAAGTATTTTCATCCCCCTTAAACCACTTTTAATACTGCGTGCCTTGCGTCTCTCCATTTAGCAGATCAGCATCCATCAAAAATCACACTTTTCATCAGCTAAATATGCTGTCACTTCCAAATTATTCAATTCAAAGCGTCTTTTTGTATAAGAAATCAACTATCATTTGTGTAGGGCACTTTTGAATTTTGAAATCTCAAAATGAAACATGAGAAGGCGTGTTTTGACTAAGTCAATGTTTTTATTATGGCGTTTTTTGCCAGATAGTTTATATTTCAACTGAATTGTAAACGTCGAGGTCATTTTTGAATTTTCAAATAGTTCTTTTTGGTAGAACTTATCCTCAGTAAGAAGTTCCAATGCACAAAAACCGGTTTCGAACGCTGCACTATGCAAATAACGATCGCCATAAAGGTGTCTTATCGTCAATAAGGGCGCACTCCTTCGTTTGACTTACGTGGCAAGTGGTCGCGTTGTAGAACGTTCTTTGAGCTCATTATGCTGAATAGCTGCTAAAGTCCATTTTCAATTGCTGAAAAGTAATTCTTCCTTGTTTCTGTGTTACTTTTTTTCAAGTTAGTTTGTACTCATTTCTGAACGTTACCGCTTAAGTAAAATCAGTTAATTATTAAATTTGAAAATTCACTTTTCAATTTTGTGTTACTTTCACTACGTGATGAAGCGACAACATTTTTCATTTAATGTTTAACATTTTTATAGATGTAAACAATGAAGACAAAAAGTGAAAGTGCTGTCGACAGGAAAAAAACGCGGACGGCACGAAGCAGAACAATAAAAGAGAAAAAGTATGTGCAGTTTGTTTGTTTTGATTCTGAAAGACTGAATTTAATGAGATGAAGTTCTTTTTATGTTAAATTAAGTTGGTTAAGCTTGTTGTTTGTAAGATATAAGTAAGATTTTTTTACAGCGAAATTCCATCTTTTAACTTTTATATTATGTTGCGACTATGTTACAATTCATCTTTATAAAGTATTTCTATCTCCCTGAAATCATTTCTAATACTGCGTGCCTAGCGTCTGTCTATTAAGCACATCAGCATCTATCGAAAATCATCTTTTCATTAGCTAAACAAGCTGTCATTTGCAAATTATTCAATTGAAAGCGTCATTTTGTATAAGAAATCAACTTCCATTTATGTAGGGCATTTTTGAATTTTAAAATCTCAAATTGAAACATGCGAAGGCGTGTTTTGACTAAGTCATTGTTTTAATTATGGCGTTTTCTGCCAGATAGTTTATATTTCAACTGAATTGTAAACGTTAAGGTCATTTTTGAACTTTCAAATAGTTCTTATTGGTAGAATTGAACAATGCATGTCTCTTGTTCAT
>NW_003526941.1:7728967-7729748 GCF_000181795.1 Trichinella spiralis | reverse complement strand
AAAAGCAGCAATTCCAAATAGTGGAAGCAGACAAGTTAATGCATATATACCCTAAAGCAATTTTTGTAACTTCATTCAAATTACAGCTATAATGTTTCACAGAATAGAAATAAACAAAATGGAAATATAAATGTGAATTCAAAAGTATTCAAAAGTAACATCATCAGAATATGTATATGCAATTGCTGTACTACGACCATACCTGCCTGAGACAAGAATTCAATGTAATGAACAAAGGTTATGCAAAACAGTAAAATGAGTGAAAGATGGAATTTTTTTATCATTAGCATTACGTTTTGTATGTGCACACTTTCAGATACAATAAAGTTAATTTTACTTTTCTGAAGGTAATATTTTTTTATTTCTAATCCTTTTCATATTATAAAAACTTTCACTACATGGTACGTCTGTTCAACAGTACCATAAATATTTATATAGTAGGTAGGACCATACAATATTGCTTTGAGATGTGAAAAATTCTTCAGACTTCATTTCTACGATTGTGTTCGTTCACTTCAAACATCCATGTCAAAACAGTTTCATTAATGGTGCATTATCTATATCGCAGTCCATCGAAAATTATGTTTTTATTAGCTAAACAAGCAGTCACTTGAAAATTATCCAATTGAAAGCAACTTTTTGTATAATAAAACAACTTCCATTTATGTAGGGCATTTTTGAATTTTGAAATCTCAAAACGAAACGTGCGGAGGTGTGTTTTGAGTACGTCAATGTTTTTGTTATGGTGTTTTATGCCTGGATAGTTTATATTTTGAATGAA
>NW_003526941.1:7726287-7728957 GCF_000181795.1 Trichinella spiralis | reverse complement strand
TGAAACATGCGAAGGCGTGTTTTGACTAAGTCATTGTTTTAATTATGGCGTTTTCTGCCAGATAGTTTATATTTCAACTGAATTGTAAACGTTAAGGTCATTTTTGAATTTTCAAATAGTTCTTATTGGTAGAATTGAACAATGCATTTCTCTTGTTCATATTACATTGCGGCATAGGTTAGATATTATCTTCAGTAAGAAGTTTCAATACGCTAAAACCGGTTTCCAGCGCTGCGCTATGCAAATGACGATCACCACAAAGGTGCCTTATCGTCAGTAAGGGCGCATTCGTTCGTTTGACTTACGTGGCAAATGGTAGTTGCGTTGTAAAATGTTCTTTGAGTACATGACGCTGAATAGTTGCTGAAGTCGATTTTTAATTGCTCCAAAGTAATTCCTCCTCCTTTCTACTTGTGTTACTTTTTCTCGAATCATTTAAATACTCATTTTTAAATAATTATCTTTGAATGAAAAAGCAGATAATTATATTTCTAAATACAGTTTTTAAATTGTTGCTACTTTTTCTTCGTGAGGAAGCGAAAACATTTTTCATTTTACATTTAACGTTTTCACAGATATGAAGCATATGGAAAAGTGAAAACGCTGTCGACACGAAGCGAAACGCTGACGGCACGAAGCAGAACAATAAAAGAGAAAAGGTATGTGCGGTTTCTTGTTGTCTTGATTCTGTAATGCTGAATTCGAAACGGCGAACTTAATTCCTGTTTTAAATTAAGTTACTTAAGCTTGTGGTATGTAAGATGTAAATAAACTATTTTTTGCTGTGAAATTCCATCTTTAGACTTTTATATTATGTGGAGACTAGGTAACAGTTTATCTTTAGAAAGTATTTCTATCCCCTTAAAATCACTTTTAATACTGCGAGCCTTGCGTCTGTCTATTAAGCGCATCAGCATCCATCGAAATTCACACTTTCCATTAGCTAAACCACCTGTCACTTGCAAATTATTCAGTTGAAAGCGTCTTTTGGTATAAGAAAAAAACTATCATTTGCGTAGGGCAGTTTTGAATTTTGAAATCTCAAATTGAATGGTGCGAAGGCATGTTTTGACTAAGTCAATGTTTTTATTATGGCGTTTTCAGCCAAATAGTTTATAATTTAACTGAATTGTAAACGTCGAGGTAATTTTTGAATTTTCAGTAGTTTTCATTGATTGAATTTGGCAGTGCATTTGAATTTTTTTTCAATTCATTTCAAACCTTCATTTTTCGCACTGCGTTCCTGTTCATTTTTGAGTAGCTTATTCAGCGCACGTAAAACGCTTTTCAGCGCAACGCGCACAATATCTGACTTTTATGCAAATAGGGGCGGTCTGAAAATTGCCTTCATATTAACAGTGGGCGAGTTAAATTGACTTTGTTGACTAACGGCAGCGTTTAGTAGCATTTGCTCAATTTATTTGAGCGTTCAGCACAAAGTAAGATATGCTTTTAGAGTTTGAAGAAATTTATCTTTGCAAACATAGGGGTTGTCTAGTTTGAATGCAAATTTGCGTGCAACCGCATTTTGTTTGCTTTTGAACTTATGTGACTTGAATAATGTTTGCTTAGCGAAATGAAAAATGCGATTGATACTTGTTAATTAGTAGAAATGAACGTTATGCAAATTTTTTCGTGACTCTTGAAATTTATTTGAAATAATTGTAGGCGATCGATGTGCGGCGAATGAACAATGGCGTTTTCAATGCGATGACGGACGAGGAATAGCAATAAAAACGGCTTTGTTTTTTATTTATTATAGCATTATTTCATTGGACTAATTCTTCTACATTTAGAAACAGAAGAATAGAAGAAGGACGCGAACGACCGGAAGACGAGGGTAAGTTGGGTAAGTATAATTTGTTGAGTTAGGTTAATTAGTTAAACTTCACTGAGCAGTTCTTGAGTCTGTAATTTATATAAACTCGAGCTGTAAGTTATCGAGCATTTAATTCAGATGTTTGTTAAGTAGACTAATTGGACATAGATCATGAGTATTATTTTAATGAATTTGAGTGGCTTTCTGCATTTGAACGTTTTCATGTCCCATGCCTTGTCGAGTTGAGTTTAGGGTTCATTTGCGGAAAGAGAAATGGTTGAATAATTTGTCGACCATTTCAAAAGACAATTTTTGAGCATAGTGAGTTTTTAGCACTGCTATAGTTTGAGTATTAGAATAAGTAAATGTTTGAGAATAGCAGTGCAAGGATAGGAGGAATGTGAGATAGGGTGGTGTGCAGGAGTTCGATGGGTTACACTGCACGACGCGACCCTAACCGTCTCAAATGATGAAAGTCCATATTTTCACAGCTCACCTCTTCCTCACCCGGTTGCGGTACCAGAGGCCTGCCGCCTTGGAAACAAGGTCAAGCCTAGCTCAACTGCCCCTGCGCCGCCCCTCGCTCCCCTGCCCTTTAACGGGGGCCCCCACGGCTGAGCCTCATTGCACAAGTTCCCGTGCTGGCTGGATCGACTTTCAAGAGATGACTCTGTCCATTTCGTAAAGGAATGGTCCCAGATGTGAAGCCTGTAGCATTGCACTCCGCTATGGGATTTCAACATCTGTGTGAATTCATAAGTCGTGTCTGTCCTATAGGCACATTCGCCAATTTCACAGTGGACGTATTGCTGGGACTCTGTTTTCGGCTCCAATCAAAGGTAAGCGTTGTT
>NW_003526941.1:7724311-7725365 GCF_000181795.1 Trichinella spiralis | reverse complement strand
TATGTGAAGATAATGGTAGTCTTGGAATAAATGAAATAAACAATGAGCGTAGGCAAGGTGCAACAAGTGTTTGATCTCTTTTTACAATAGGAATTAATCTTCTATAAATAGAATTTTTATTAATCCGTAACATGTAGGAAAGCAATGTACTAAGCATGAGATTAATTTTAATATACTAATTAGAAAAATTACAATGCAACGTAAATGCAATGTTGAGAGTATTTTTTAAATTTTTAATTAGGTTAAATGACGTCACTAGTAACGACATATTTCAGCAATGAGAGTTTTAAAAAATAATTAGGATGTTTAGCATACAATGTAAATACAAAAATGAGTTGTATTATTTTTTAATTAGAATAAATGACGTCACTCGTAACGACATATTTCAGCAATGAGAGTTTTTTGATAAATAATTAGGATGTATAACAAACAATGTAAATACACAAGTGAGTTGTAATATTTTTTTAATTGTACATTTAATTAGGAAATTATTACGTAACACGAAACAACAGGCTTTTAGTTATCATTTTTATTAAAAATATAAGCAGGAGTAATACGGTAAATTTATAATGATGAGTTGTAAATCATACGGTAAGTATGCAAACATGAAATGGCTCTGCAGGACAGTACAGTAATATTGAGTGTCAGGTGTGACGGCAATTTAGATGTGCATGAGGGATACATAGAGCACAGAGCCAGTGTGATAATTTGCATTCACTTAACAGCGCACGCCATCTGGTGCGGGACTACGTCTTCGGCGGATCGGGTTCCCTGATCCGACAGGGTCATCTTGGAAAAAGTCGTGAAGGCCGGCACGGGAACTTAGAGGCGATGAGGCCGTGGGGGACTCCGGGGCAGGGCTTGGTGGGGGGGACAATACGGGACAGGAGAGCTAGGGGGGCAGGTCCCCACCGCAACCAAAAACTTTTTTAAAAAAAATTTAAAAAAACACGAATAACAGTGATCTCCTTTAGTATTGAATTTTTAAAATGGAAAGCGCGAATCTCCTCCCCCTTAAAGACAAGGAAAAATGCAAAATCTCCCCCCGCTTCTG
>NW_003526941.1:7723631-7724301 GCF_000181795.1 Trichinella spiralis | reverse complement strand
TAACTAGTTTATTTGGCGTTGCACCTTTCATCAGTTTAGGCACAATAAAGTTAAAATTAATTTCCGCCTATATTTTCCTTATAAACGTGTTAAATAGTTTACATTAGTTAAACATTTATACATAAATTTATTCCGTAAAAAATTTAAATGTTAAATAAAATATAATTTTCATTCACCAAATAAATACCAAATGTAATGATTGTTAAATTAGATAAGTTTAATCCATTTTTAATTTACATTTAATCTTATAAAATGTATTTTTTATTTATTAAGTTTAAGTAGATATTTTTTAGTGTAAAAGCAGTTTTTTCCTTAAAACAATGTAACATAAAAGCAACTTTCTAGTTTAAAACAATGTAATATAAACAATTAATTAAAAGGGAAGTAATATGGTAAACATTAAATTAACATAAATATATTTATTAATTATTGATTAAAAGTGTTAATTGGGGTCTTTTTTAATTATGTAAAGATAATCGTAAACTTGGAATAAATAAAATAAACAATTTAGCTTAGGCAAGGTGCAACAAGTTTTAAATCTTTTTTTAAATAGGAATTAATCTTCCATAAATAGACTTTTTATTAATCCGGAACATGTAGGAAAGCACTGTACTAAGCATGAGATTAATTTTACTATGCTAATTAGAAAAATTAAAATGCAACGTAGATG
>NW_003526941.1:7721337-7723590 GCF_000181795.1 Trichinella spiralis | reverse complement strand
GCCATTTGGATTGGGCATGAGGATACATTGAGCACAGAGCCAGTGTGATATTTGCATTCACTAGCAGCGCACGCCATCTGTTGCGGGACTACGTCTTCGGCGGATCAGGTTCCTGATCCGACAGGGTCATCTTGGAAAAAGTCGTGAAGGACGGCACGGGAACTTAGAGACGATGAGGCCGTGGGGGACTCCGGGGCAGGGCTTGGTGGGGGGGACAATACGGGGCAGGAGAGCTAGGGGGGGCAGGTCCCCACCGCAACCAAAAACTTTTTTTTTAAAAAAAATTTAAAAAAACACGAATAACAGTGATCTCCTTTAGTATTGAATTTTTAAAATGGAAAGCGCGAATCTCCTCCCCCTTAAAGACAAGGAAAAATGCAAAATCTCCCCCACTCTGTTGGGCAGGCAAAAAACGCACTATCTCCCCCTACCCTTGGAGCGGAGAAAAAACTAAACTTCCCGCACATCTGAGGCAGGTGAAACAACTAAGTCTCACCCGCCTCTTTAGCGCGGAAAGCCTAGGCTTTCCCCGCTCCAGGGAAGGGGAGCGTGCGCTCTGCCTGCCCAAAGAGCAAGGAAGAGTTTGCACTCTCCCTTGTCTAAGGGAAGGGAGCTTCACGCTCCAGGATGGGGCCCATTTTTGGTCTCTCCATCCTCCACCTGCTTTAAATATTTCAAGTCCCACTCCAGGCATGTTTGCCATTTCGCAGAGCTCATTTATGCCAGACTTTTATCTGTTTGTTTGTATTACATTGTACATTTATTACAAAAAAACTTTTTGTGAAAAATAAAATGTTTCATTAATAAAGAATTGTTGTTGTTGCATTGTTCTTGGTTTATATTAAAAGAAAAAACTTATTTTTTCTTACTTTTATATACATTATTATTAATTTTACTTGCGTTACGTGTATTAATTTTATTTTCCCCATTTTAACAATTTTGTTCTTGTTCCTATAAACTAATTAATATTGCTGGCTGGCAACTAGTAATGGCAAACATGATTCCCCTATCAACTAATCCTACATCATCTTCATCGTTATGAATTAACGCAGCATTGGCCTTTTGTTACGTCTGTAAACATGGTAACATATTTTATTCATTGTGTCTTTGTAATGAAGAACCTTTCACACTCGACTTCGACAAATCGCATCTTCTCCAACGTGTCGATACTTACCTCAGTTGACCAATGAACGCAATCGACCAACAAACGATTCGATCCAACCTACCGACCATCCGTTCCCCCGCTCGTGGCTTGCTCCACTTTTCTTCTTTCTTCTCCATGTACATTACGGTTTATTACGTGTTTACGTATTTGTATGCAATGCTTTTCATGTGTCAGAGTTTTTACAAAGTTAAAGTAAAAGAATCAGAGGAAAAATATTTGGAGAAATAAATTGAAAAAAATAATAAAATGTACAATAAGAAGAAAAAAAGTGAAAATAGAAAATAATCAAAAGAAATAATGTATAAAATGTGTAAAATAAAGTTAAAATGATTAAGAAAAAAATAAAAATAAAATAAAAAGAATTCGCAGATGAAATGGTACAAAATTAAACTATGTAAAAAAAGAAAAAGAAAAATTACAACATGAACAAAAATCAAAAACTATTTCGACACAGGAAAGCAATTGCATACGCAAATTTTGCTGCGTGAAAGACCAAGTACTGCATTAACTCAAAACTCAGCCATGTAGGTTTGTCGTTAACTTAATTAAAACTATGGGATAACTTCACCCTTTCGAAGTATCCCTAGCCCAGACCTACAGAATTTGGACCCACGGGGAACCACATATACCTTTTGTCTTTTCTTGTTCTGCTTCGTGTCGTCCACGATCCGTTTCGTGTCGTGCGTGATCTGCTTGCTCTACGAATCGCCCGTGCTTTCGCTTTTTCTTTTCTTCATTGTTCATATCTATAAGAATGTTAAATGTTAAGTCAAAAATTTTGTCCCTTTATCACATATCAAAATTGAAAAATTGAACAATGAATTTTCAAATAGAAAAAGTAACAGATTTTCAATTAAAAATAACGTTAACGAAATGATTATAATGAGCGTTTCGAAAAAAAATTAACAGAACGAGAAATATGGAATACTTTCAACAATTAAAGATGGAAGGCCGTAAATAAGCTCAGAGAACGTTTCACGACGCTACCGCTTGCCACGTAAGTCAAACGAACGAGTGCACTCTAACTGACGATAAGGCACCTTTATGGCGATCTTTATTTGCATAGCGCAGCGTTAGAAACCGGGTTG
>NW_003526941.1:7647843-7721162 GCF_000181795.1 Trichinella spiralis | reverse complement strand
AAAACTATTTGAAAATTCAAAACTGACCTTGACTTTACAATTCAGTCAAAATATAAACTATCTGGCAGAAAACGCCATAATAAAAACATTGATTTAGTCAAAACACGCCTACGCACGTTTGGATTTGTGATTTCAAAATTCAAAAATGCCCTACATAAATGGAAGTTGCTTTCTTATACAAAAAGACGCATTGAATTGAATAATTTGGAAGTGACAGCTTGTTCAGCTAATGAAAAAAAAGATTTTCGATAGAAGCTGATGTGCTCAATGGACAGAGGCAACGCTCGCAGTATTAAAAGTGGTTTAAGGGCGACAGAAATACTTTATGAAGATGAACTCTTACCTAGTCACAACCTAATATAAAAGTCAAAAGATGGAATTTCGCAGTGAAAAATATCTTACTTACATTTTACAATATAACAAGCTTAACTAACTCAATTTAACATAGTAATTAACTTCGCCCTTTCGAATTCAGTCTTACAGAATCAAGACAAACAATAAACCGCACATACTTTTTCTCTTTCATTGTTCAGCCTCATGCCGTCCGCATTTTGCTTCGCGTCGACAGCGTTTTCACTTTTTTTCTTCATTGTTTACATCTGTAAAAATGTTAAGCTTTAAATCAAAAATGTTGTCGCTTCATCTCGTAGTAAAAGTAACAACAAATTGAAAACTGAATTTTCAAATTTAATAATTAACTAATTTTACTTAAACGGTAACGTTCAGAAATAAGTACAAACTAATTTGAAAAAAAGTAACACAAATAGAAACAAGGAGGAATTACTTTGGAGCAACTTAAAATCGACTTCAGCAGCTATTCAGCGTCATGAACTCACAGAACGTTTTACAACGCTACCACTTGCAACGTAGTCAAACGAACGAGTGCGCCCTAACTGACAATAAGGCACATTTATAGCGATCGTTATTTGCATAGTGCAGCGTTCAAAACCGGTTTTTGTGCATTGGAACTTCTTACTGAGGATAAATTCTACTAATAACGACTATTTGAAAATTCGAAAATGACCTCGACGTTTACAATTCACTTAAATTATAAACTATCTGGCAGAAAACGCCATAATAAAAACATTGACTTAGTCAAAACACACCGCTTGTTTCAATTTGAGATTTCAAAATTCAAAAATGCCCTACATAAATGGAAGTTTACTTCTAATACAAAAAGACGCATTGAACTGAATAACTTGGAAGTGACAGCTTGTTCAGCTAATGAAAAAAAAGATTTTCGATAGAAGCAGATGTGCTCAATGGACAGAGGCAACGCTCGCAGTATTAAAAGTGGTTTAAGGGCGATAGAAATACTTTATGAAAATGAACTCTTACCTAGTCACAACCTAATATGAAAGTCTAAAGATGGAATTTCGCAGCAAAAAATACCTTATTTACATCTTACATGCCACAAACCTAAGTAACTTAATTAAAAATAGGAATTAAGTTCGCCGTTTCGAATTCAGTTTCCCAGAATCAAGACAACAAGAAACCGCACATACTTTTTCTCTTGTATTATTCTGCTTCGTGCCGTTCGCGTTTCACTCGTGTCGACAGCGTTTTCACTTTTTTTCATTTTGGTTCATATCTGTAAAAACGTTAAATGTAAAATCAAAAATGTTCTCGCTTTATCACGAAGAAAAAGTAGCAACAATTTAAAAACTGCATTTAGAAATATAATAATTATCTGTTTTTTAATTCAAAGATAATTATTTAAAAATGAGTATTTAAATGATTCGAGAAAAAGTAACACAAGTAGAAAGAAGGAGGAATTACTTTTCAGCAATTGAAAATCGACTTCAGCAACTATTCAGCGTCATGAACTCGGAGAACGTTTTACAACGCTACCACTTGCCACGTAGTCAAACGAACGAGTGCGCCCTAACTGACGATAAGGCACCTTAATGGCGATCGTTATTTGCATAGCTGAGCGTTCAAAACCGGTTTTTGCGCATTGGAACTTCTTACTGAGGAAAAATTCTACCAATAAGGACTATTTGAAAATTCAAAAATGACCTCGATATTTACAATTCAGTCAAAATATAAACTATCTGGCAAAAAACGCCATAATAAAAACAATGACTTAGTCAAAACACCCCTTCGCATGTTTCAATTTGAGATTCCAAAATTCAAAAATGCCCCACATAAATGGAAGTTGATTTCTTATACAAAATGACGCTTTCAATTGAATAATTTGCAAATGACAGCTTGTTTAGCTAATGAAAAGTGTGATTTTCGATGGACTATGATACAGATAATGCTACTTGAAGCCTAACTAAATTAAATAAACTGAGGCACACCCTTACCCTTTTCAAGTATTCCTAGCCGAAGTTAGCATAATTGGGATCCACCGGAAACCTCATTTCTCTGTTGTGTTGTGTTGTTCTACTTGGTGTGGTCCTCAACGCAATCTCTTCTCAATATGAATTGCATAAATGCGGGTACAGAGCACTGCTAACAATCGGGCCAATGAGGATAATCAAAAAGCAAACAAGCTTAACCTTTCTCATTACTGCTATCGATAACTGATATAATTTTTCATCAGCAGTATAATTGGAATGCAATGCCTAAGTGAGGAAAAATTGACGTGGAAAATGGCAAAAATTACACCTTTTTTTATCATCCTCCTATGAAATGTTGTAAAGAACATGAAATAAAAATTTATAAAAGCTGTCTAAATTTATATAAGATGCTCACTTAGAAGCTAAATTTTGTGAAAGTAATCATGATTTGAGAAAAAAATTTCAGATGGACGGGAAAATTGAACAAACATATGTATTTTGATCACTATTCAAAAAGTGAAAAATAATGGTGGAGTACATGGGAGGACAGAAAGTTAAAAGCACAAGGAGTAAAAAACCCAAATAACTTGGTGTGCGGATTTATGTATTACACATTTCTGTTGAAAAATTACACTGGATACTTTGTTTTCAATTGTACAATTTTTATAATTGTGTTATATACCAAATTATTGCCACTTACCAAACGCAGTCGCTTCTCATTGTTCAATTCTGATCTTCTTTTAGTGTTGATTTGAAAAATAAAAATGAAAAAACAACGAACGACTGAGTTGGCATTAGAAATTGTATTTTAGACGCATTTGAATATCAAAACGCACCACGTCACTCATGGCGTCAATCTGAAATTATTTCAAATAAGGTCACAAAGCAAACAATAATGAGCTCGTATGCAAATTTACATGCTCTCCTACTGATAATTTTTCATCGCGTTCTATTTACTTAACTGAAACAATAGTACAGGAGAATGTTTAAATGTGAATGCTAAGGCGATGATTTCAAGCAACATTTTTTATCGTTAACATTCATTCCAAATTATTTATTAATATTTTGATTTAAAGTATTACAATTCAAATGAATACATACAATAAAATCACATAAAATATACATTCATTATACAATGATGACATTCAGGAACACATTTGAAAGAATACGGTAGACTGATAGCAGACAAACTGGTAAATTCAACCAATGACAGCGATTTGAAAATTCAAAAATGACCTACATAAATGGAAACGATCACCAGAAAGTTCCCGCCAAAATTTAAACACTGACTATGTTTGGAGTCAATAAAAATTTACGCAGTTCGAACGAAAACTGTGATAGTCAGAATATGTTTTGTCGTCAAAATTTGAAATGAACCAAAACAAATGTGGAAATGAAGTCTGAAATTTATCAGAACTCCAAGCAGTATTACAAATTGTTATCAGATTATATGTGAATAAAGTGCAACTATATTAGAAAATGCAAATTGCTTAATCAAGTTGAAAACGGTCAAGGCATATGTTAGACAGCAGACAGCGGGCTTTACGGTGGTAGACCTCATTTATAATTGTGAAGAAAAATTAGCGCTCACCGACTACGCAAAATATCAAATCATAGCGGCTGTTTTCAATTTGACATCACAGTACTTGATAATGAAATTTCTACTTATAATGCATTTGAGGTATAATTTAAAGTGTTCAACGTAATTAATTATGATTATGTCGAACACTTTTAACAATCAATCTATTAGAATTAGAATTTTAAATTATTTCAATGATTATTCAAGAAAATAAGCAAGTCTTTCAGTGCCTGAAATTTTAAACTGAAAATAGTTGTTTCACTTGTTGGGAAAAGTTTTACTCAGAAAATATTCAATAAGATTATTATTAATTTTAATAAAATTAAATGAAAATTCATTTTTCCGACAGTACCACAGAACATAAAGATTAATTAATAATTACCTTTTACCTTTTGCTGCTTCTTTCACCCTTTTTCGATGTGTTTCAAGTTTTCTAATAAAACTGCTGATTTTTCATTTTCTGCAAACATTATGAGCACGACTTCTATATAAACATCGCAGCTGTGAACGGAAAATGATACAAAGTAAAATATTAATCGAAAAAACGACTTCTGTTCATGTTTGACTAGTCAACTACTTTGCGATATTCCTATCTGTGATTTGGCAATCAATATACCGTATATTATTGCATCGTGAAAATTTTTAACTGTATTGCAAGAATCAATTTTGACAACACAATTTAAGTGGAATATACAGAATAATTATTAATTTCTATTTGCTCCACAGATACTGTTACAAATAGAATACATTTTTAATTTTTCATTAATACGTACAGTTGTTTTCCTTTTGTTTTGAATTTTTCTATTAATGTATTATTTGGCTATCAAATTTGTATCGCTAAAAGTTTCTTTATGTTTAGTATAGATAAACTGAAAATGAAATAAATTATTTTACAAATTATGGAGATTTATTCTTTCTGTTTATTTCATTGTATTGTAAAAACTCTTCTATGTGTATTTAAATGTATATCTTCCAGTAAAATGACCAGAAAATTAGATTTTCAATTTTATACACTTTCAAGTGACAAGTTGAGCTATAAAGTTCCGCAGGTACAGAGGTACAAAGGTTGTCATGTCGTTGGCAGCATCACAAATGAATGTTGGCTTTATAAATTATATCGCATTTGCATTGTATAGCATTAAATAATAGCATTGGAATTCCTTTTGGGAAAATTTGCAATTATTTTATGCTGTTCAATTCAAGATTTCTGTCAATCAAACTTACTTGCAGAGCAAGCAAAGTAAAATCTGATGAAAAACAACCAACAACTGCTTATTATGGAATTATTATAAACATTTAAAACAGCTCTGTAATGGAAAAATGAATAGTTTCACTTTTTACAATAAACATGCAAAATTGTGTTTCTCAAAGAATTACACTATCAATGAGTGCAAGTGGTGATAGAATTTCAGCATTCATCGTGTAGTAAAACCTACAGTGGCGACAGTGATTAGCAACCAACACTTCTATGAAGCATATATACTTAGAAGAATAGCATGAGCTTGAAGATTGCTTTGGTCATTTCTTGGTGGAACGATTACAGAAACGATTGAACAAAATAACAATGAAATCAAGAGTGAACCTACGGTCTAAGGCTAATATTGCGAAGTTTTTTCTTTTTTAGAAATTACCGGAATTATTATTTAGTCAACATTTGAATTTAACCAATATTAAAATCTTACCTCCATAAAATAGCGATTTTGAAAGTATAAAATCAGAGCAGAGCTTCGCTTGAAATTTTATCAAAAAACGTCACATATTTGATATAATGTTGCTGTCGATGTATCTCCTTAAAATTGTACATGATTATCTGAAACTGTAGATAATAAGATAAGATAAGATAAATTAGCATTATACTAGTGGCATGTATAAATTTGGCGTTTGGAAGGAATATTTTATTTTTACCGGATAAATAAATAAGAGATGAATAAATCGACTTTTTTGTTTTAAAAAGAAGTCTCTTTCGGCGCTTGAACAATATCTGCACAACAGTGTGTGCTTGTGTCAAAATTCTGCGGTGGCGTGAGGTGGACATTTTCTGCACTTTTTGTTTCCGCTGAGCCATGTCCAGTGTCCGTCGACAGTTCAGGAGATGATGTCTGAACCCACTTGACCAGGGTAGAAACTTTTTTATTACCTTCAGCAATTCTTTCACAAGTGGACGGCATTATTGGGAAATGGAGTGCGTTGTTTTGAAAGAGTCGTTTCGCCTCCATGTACGGCATAGCTTCTGGAAGTAGTGTAAACGCAGGCTGAAATGGCTTGTATTTTCCTCGCCGTCTTTTTAACACCGCTCTTGCTGACAATACAACGGCAAAAATTATGACCGAAAAAATCAGCAAGCAAATTAAAATTAACACAGCTAACGATGCTGTTCTACTGCTGACAGTCGCAATAACTGGACATTGCATTGAACTAATGTCTGCTGTTTCGATGATATCCAGAAAACAGCTGTATTTGCCGGACTTTAAAAATTCGAAACACACCTGAAAGTACAGTTAAGAAAATACAGTAAGTTTAAAGCAAATGAAGTGCAAAAGGAAGATTCAGAAACAATTTCTGAAATGCTCCAATTGGCCAAGCAGAACACAAAAATTATCCACAGATTAAAAGGTCAGCAACAGGAAGCATACCCTGGTGACCTTAAAGCCAAAAATAAAAATAAAAAACGAACATAATTATTCCCAAATCGCATTAGCAGTTCAATTTGCAAAGTATAAAGGGAAAATAGCAAAAGAGTATTCAAATGTTTTAGTTGGTCATTCTGAAATGCACATGCCATAAAGATGTAAAAAAATATATATATATATATTTAGAATTTCAAAATTGTACATTTGTTGCTTACTTTTATGCTTTCGGTAGAATTGCGATGATGATCGTCGTTGGACAGATCAGAACTGCCGTTGCGAAAATGAACTGACACAGGCCAAAAGTCGAAACCGATCAGTCGTCGTTCATTCTTGTTTGAAAGAACAAAACTGAGAAGCCAGACAGTTTGCAAAATCTGAAAATGGAATAATAGCATTTTCAAAGTCACGTAAAGGGAATTATTTGTTTAAAAAAATCATACAAAATACAATGCAAAGCACCAGTTGCAATGATTTCAAGCGGGCATTGCAATTGTAGGAGATAATCTGAGAGATTGTCGGATTTGAATAAACTGCTTACCTCGACGGTGAGATCAAGCTCCATGGGTGATGTACAGCTGTTCAAGAAACCGATAATAGTCGCTTTGCCGAGCTTTTCCAAGTTAACCGCACAATTGAATGCCGACTGTTGAACAATGCAAGGCAGAGTGTTGACCATGATGGTTTCAGCTGCCATCTGAACAAGACATCTCTCACCGCTTCAACGTCGCCTCTGGAGCTAAAATCGACGAGAAAAGCAGCAAAAGCTTTTCCACTTTTCGCTTTTTTATTATTTTATTTCAAATCGCACGTTCAGTTCCAGACCTTGACGTTTGTATCAAGCAAGCAGCAGGTAAAATTGCTTGTGACCAGCGTGTTTTTTCTGACCTTCCCAAACAGGAAATTAGCGTTGGCTTTTGTCCAGGGTCGATGCGGTCTCTGTTGTCGCCAACAACGCATCAATTGTTTCAATATGCTAGCAATTTCAGGGCCTGTCTGTCCATTGTACATGTTCTGGCCAGCAAGCGATGCCAAAAGCCTGGCTAATTCAAAAAATGAAAAAAAGCGCCAGCTGCTTCAAATCGATAGCGATTTGTGGCCGACTACATCAGTCCCCAGAGAAGATTGACAAGGACAACATGGGCAATTGTATTGTTCAATTATTAAAAGCACCACAGAAAATCACAGGGTCAGTGATGTTGCTCTGAATATGCATTTTCTCAATCTTATTTCACCATTGCCATACCATAATCGGCCCATTGCCTGTCATTCAACTTTGCAAACAGAATCATCGTTATCAGTTCGACAACAACTGCAATAGCAGATCTAAATGAAAACTAAAACAAATAAAATCATGGAAAAAGATTCATGGTAAACGAATGGATTAATCCACGCTAAATTGTTAAATTAATTTTAATTTTATATATTTTTACTGCACTGTTCATCATGTTTACATTTTACTGAAAAGAATTTTTACAAGTTTCACAATTTAATAAATTTAAATTTATGTAACGAACATTTTATGAATAAAAAAATGTCACTACGACACTTTCTCACGCACACGCACACACCTACACAGTCGTTCGCATACGCTTAATTCAATCACCAACCGAAAAACTGTGATTCATTCAGTAAAACTAAAACTTAATTTTGAATAGCAACAAAAAGATAAGATTTCACAGATTGATTTAAGTTCTTTCATATCAGTTCTTCATAAATGATTTATAGGAACAACAAGAATGATGATGATGAAGCGCATTTTATTATTAAATGATAACATACTTACCTCTGAGCTGTACTATGCCATGATATAATAATGACTGTTGAATAATTTGTTGGAAAATAAAACTTTCACACTATCCACTAACAGTATCCTCTCTCTTGGAGTGTTTAATTTCCCAACTGTCAACTTGCAAAAGTGAAGAAGAGTAGTGGTGGTCGCAATTGTCTGTTTGCTGAAATTGTTTGCCCAAAGCGGACGTACATTCACTTGTTAAAGCTTCAGTATAGGAAGAACAGCATTTTTCGAAAAAAAAGAAGAAAAGAAATGATACCTTGCGGTATAAAAGAGCACTTTCCTCTTGTATTATTACTCTTGATGAACACTTTGTGCTATGCAACCAGCGACGAAGATGAAGAAGCAAAGGTGAGGGATTTTTTCCAATTTTTAATAATTCAAAATATTTAATTTTACAAGCTAAAAATGCAAAAATCATCATAATCGAATCATATGACTTAAAAAATAGAATAATAATTAATCAAAAAGTGGCAATTCTTACATGTTACAGAATGATCACATTCATAATTGAAATCGCATCGTTCTGGGTGATTTTTTTTCCACATTTACGTCATCAACCATTAAAGCTTCAGTGTGTTTTCCATTTAAGCGTTGTTTGTCTAGTTAGTTGACTGATAACAAACTGAAATTAACAAGAAAATGCATTCACAAATCCTACTCGCAAATAACTGCATATCTTATTATTATTATTATTTAAAATCAATTCTATTCAAAAAATCAAATCAAATCAAATCAGTGGTAACAATAATTTACATTCAATGTGCACTAATTGTTGCTTGTTGAATAATTTCATTTTTGAAAATTCCAAACTGAACAATTTTGCCAGTATGTATGTTTCAGTTAGAAGCATGTTTGAAACAATACGACGAAGAAGGACGCAAAACGATGTCCAGAGTCGTTGCCATTCAACGCAATTTGTTTCAAGACTTTAACGATCAAAGTGTTAAAAATTTCAATGAGATCAGCTGCCGTGCTCAGGATTGGCTGTGCAACGTCCGTCATAAATTGCAAGCAGTCAGTGTGGAAAATATAACTGATGAATATTCAAAAATCGCTCGGACGAATATTTTGCATCGAACTGGCCCATGTGCAAATGGTTCGCTTTGGTCAGCAGCTCAGACTGAACTGACTCGGATGCTTCGAATCTACAACAAGGAAATATGCGCTTTGAATGACGCTGCCAAAGATTGTTCCGTCAAATGGTCCCTCTATTCGGATATTTTCAACAAACTTGCAAATGCTTCAAATCCACTGCTGCTTCTTTACATTTGGCAAGAGTGGAGAGAAATAGAAAATCTTGGTCAAATGAGAGCCAGTTTTGCCACCGCGTATGGTGCATTAAAAAATGCTAGCATTGGAGCAGGCTACGCTGATCTGGGCGACTGGTGGCGACACGCTTATAGTACAACGGAAAATTTTGATGTTGAAAATGCATCACGAACAATATTTTACGATCTGTTGCCTTTGTACGAAGAGTTGCACGCCTACGTGAAGCATAAATTAGCTAATAGAAATTCACTGTACATTCCACTGATCGGAAGTCATCTGGTTCAGAGCCTGTTCGGAGACCAATGGCAACAGCTGTATCGTTGGACCAGGCCAGATAAATCACTACCAAATTTGGACATAACTGCAGTACTGAAAGAGACGTACAGATCAGTGTCGCACATGTTTGACGAAATAAAAAAGTACTTTTCCGATATTGGGCTTCACGGAGAGATAATTTGCAGAACAAGTTGCATGTATGAAAAGCCACCCAAAGATGCTAAACTACATCCCATATGCAAGCCAACATTCTATGATCTTTACGATGACAATGATGACTGGTCGTACACAGTAACCATGTGCGGACAGATTGATTCCAATACGATGGGTGAAATGTTCCGCCTAATTGGTCAAGGTATATATGCCCGCGAGTACAGTGAACAAAAGATGTACTTTCGCCAGCCAGCTAATGGGGGCCTGTTCAGTGCTATCGGTGAAGCAATCGCTTTGTCATACTTTCAACCGAAGACATTAAACGAAACGTACAACATCAGCATTTCTGACACAGAGCTGGCTGATGTGGACTTTCTGTATCGACAAGCCCTGCTCAAGCTGCCGTCAGTGATGTACAGCTATGCGACGGATCTGTGGCGTTGGCAACTGTTCCGCTCTGATGACGTTGAAAACAGAGATTGGGTCAAAATGGAAAACAGTTGGTGGACAACAATGAACAAATACATGGGCTTGGCCAATCCCAGGCCATCGAACGCTAACATGTCAGATTTTCTTGTCGTACCTGAAGTAATTTTGTTCGAACCACATATTGACAGTCTGTTTTCCACAATTTTCCAATTTCAAATCTACGAATACGCATGCGAAATTGTAAATCACAAAGATGCACTGCACAAGTGCACATTTGGAAAGAAGAAAAAGATTTCACAACTTTTTGAACAGCTCATGAACGTAGGGTCCGAGAAAGAGTGGTCGTTGCTGTTGAGCGAAACGTTGCACTCAAATTTGAACTCTTCTTCACTGTTGAAATACTTCCAACCGTTACACCAGTGGCTGATCATGGAAAATGACAAGACGAGTGCATGTCGAGGCTGGTATGCGGATGAAGAATGGCCGAAAGAAGTTCTGCTGAAATTATCTCCTAAAAGATGCAAGAAAGAGCCACCGGCGCCACCACCTCCCCCACCGACCGAAGGACCTGAACCAGTGACTAAGCCCGATGATCAGCTGAGCAGTGCGGATCGAGTTGGTAAGTGTCAATGTTGAAAAAACTTTCCACTACTATACAAAGAGGAATTAATTAAATAAATCAAAATATTAATTTATAAATGAATGAAAAACGAAAATAAGAAACTATTCGAAAAGAGCAAATTTTCCCTAATTAAACAACACTCAATTTCAGGTACACAGTGGTGTCTACTACTATTTTTGATACCTTTCCTTTGTCTGCATCCGATTTCTTGAAAATTTTCTCCAACGCTGGACTGCCTGATGGAAATCCGTAATTGACGGCAGTAAATAATTTCTTTTTTTTTCTCTCTTTGTATCTTTTTTTGGAAAGGGACTGCCATCGTAAATTTTGATGAAAATCTTCACGTGGAAGCAAAAGCAACGCCGCGAACAATGAAAGCACAGAAAATTGCTTAATGAAATGCAACAATTAATAATTAAACTCTACTCAGCAATGTTCTCAATAGTCAACAGTCGAATTAGAATAAACTTTCACCGTTCATCCACGTTCTCGCCGCCAGTAAAAATGGAAATTTGCATAGCTGTTGTAATTGATTGACGTTGATGCTTCCTGCGTTGAAAGAATCAATTGCATCTGAAATGATAAATATTTCACATTGATTAAAAGCCTCAATTTATTTGATCATCATTATAATTCAGCATTTTTTGCGGACAATCAAAAATGCACATTCAACGCAAACAGAGAGAGGGAGAGATAGAGAGAGAAAATCAAGGACAATTGCCAATAGTTAATGCTTTCACAATCCAGGCGTCTTTTTTCGACCCGGCAATAAATTCATCTTTCGATAATTTATTGTCTTTGTTCTAAAGAAAAAATAAAAAAAATAATAATTATAATAATAATTGATTTTTCCTTAGCTTCATTTGACGCTTTGCAAAAATTGACATTTGCATTCAAATTTTCAACAGGCTCACCGAATCCATGCTTTGAAATATCTTTTCCACACGCAACTGTGGTGAATCGTCCATTGGAAAGTCTTTGTTGTCAACAAATTTGCCCAACATTGCATAAATCGAATCGACTATTTCGACCATTTCATTTTTAGTAATGTAACCGTCATTGTCTAGATCATACAAAGAAAAGGCCCCTGAAATGAGATGTAACAAAAAATGAAAAATTAATTGCACAAGAAAAACAAATTAAAAAACAATTAACACAAGCTCAGCTATTTTACACGCACATTCGAGCTTTTCGTCAATACTTCCTCGGGACGTGATTGACAATGCACTGATGAACTCTTTGAATGAAATATGCCCATCCTGAAGTTATATAAAATCGGTTGGTGAGTTTTCAAAATTGAAGAACAATTTCCATAATTGAGAAATACTTTGTTTTCGTCGAATACGTTGAAAACAAAACTGGAAAATTTTGTTGGATCACCATTTGGGAAAAATTGCTTATAAATAGCCTGGAATTCCTGAAAAGTAGAAAAAAAGGTATATAATAATGAATATGAACATTTTCAAAATGAACTATTGATTATCAGAATAATAATACTAATAATAATAAATTGAAAGCATCTATTTTCCAAAAGACAAATATATGAGAATAAGAACAGCAATCGCTTACTTCTTTCTTCAAACGTCCACTGGGACAATCTTTGATAAAATCTTTATACCTGAAAGAAAAAAGAGAAAATCGTTCTTTTTTGGTGAATAATTTTCACACTAAAAAACTGCTTTCAAAAGATCAAAAACAGAAAAAAGAAGAAAAAAAAATTAAAAATTTTATGCATATTTCTTAAAATACACATCATAAGCTGATTAAGTTATGCAGTGAAATTAAAATTATACTTTTACAGTAGCCTATTTTAAAAGAAAAACTGCAATATTATAAATAATATGCAATTCAGATGAATGTTCTATTTATTAAAAAAAACGGATCTATTGTACAAATTAACAAATATATGTAAATATAATAAATGTGACTGATGCTTTAGTTGGCTGAATTTTCAATTGATGTGCAAACACATCATCAGACAAGCATACCAATGCAATAACTGTTCAATGAACGTTGCTGATCATGCATTGATAATTGCATCAAAAGTCGTAACAGGAAAAAGAATGACAGAAAAAAAATAAAATTCCATGATGCACTTTCAATGTCACACACAGCTGAGCAATTTAATTTCTTTTTTTTTTTGAAATTAAATTTTCTGATACTTCTTGTTCATGTCAAGTGGAACAAAACTATTGAAATGAATATGAACAATGAAAAATAGAACAAAAAAGAACAATATTAAAATGATTTATTGTTCAGTGATTATTAGTTTCATACATTGTAATTCGTTTCTCATAGAAAATATGAACAAATAAACGCATACAAAATAATTTCATATGGATACTTTACAACAATTTTCACATTTTCAATTTCAATTATTCATACATATATATATATGAATTGAATTATGTGGAAATCAATAATTCATTTATTTACATTGGAACAGTTGAACTGCTGCCTTAGAATTTGAATAGAAATAAATTGATTGAATTAATTAACCAATTCGATATTAAATATCAAATCTGCTGATAAAACTCTATCTGAATCAAATCATGCAAGAATACAAATTGTCTGATAATTATAAAAATCATATCAGTCATATATGACTTACAGAATAAAATAGAAATACAATAAGTAAATAAATAATAGCAAACATAGAATGTATGAATGAATGCGCTTTTTTTGAATATATTAAAATAGAATAAAAGGATCGATTAAACCATTGAGTTTGATTTGTAGACCATCAACAAATTGAACTTAAGCAAAATTAATATTTCAATTAAAATGATTGAAACTTAATTTTATATTAAGCAGCTTAAATTTAAATTAATTAATAATGATCAGTTGGTGTTCAATTATATGAAATGATTAACTGGTAAATTTTAAGTGAATTTCTATTAAAACATAGTAAAATAGCAAATGCAAAAACAATGTATAGGTGTGTGTAAAAGATAAATCATTTAACATAGATCAATATGTATTTATATAATTGCAAAACTGCAATGGTGAAGTTTACAAGTGGAAAAGGTTGCAAATAGATGTAGTAAGTAGTATTTAACAATAACAAGATTTGGGGAGGATAAAAAAATGCATTTCTCTCAGATCATCACAGACGAGCAGAATGACAAAGACAGGGGCGGCAATGACGATGAGTAATAAGTGTGAGTTTTCGAAAACAATTGCACAATGCATGTAAAATCCAGTTAAGCCAAGCTAACAGAATTTGCTTTTTGAAAAAGCCGTCGACGGCTAATTTGTAAAGAGATAAAATTGAAAACAATGACAAAGAAAGAGAGAGAGAGAATAAGGTACTGAGGGGAGGGGGGGGAAGGGGAAAGCGCATCAGAGGCAATGTTAATTGCGTCAAGCTAAGCTTAAGAGCGAAAAGTCGAATAATCATCATCACAAGGCCGACGGGTCGGTCCTGGTTGAAATTAAACAATTTCTTTGCCGTGAAGAAAAATTCCATTACTAACGACGCTTGGAGAAGGGAAAAGAGAAAAAGGAAAGCGCAGAAAATTGATTGCCCTCAGCAGTGCAGAATGATAAAAGCAAAATGAATTATTTCATGAATGATGCCACTCGATTAAACTTCAATAAAGAAACAACAGTTCGTATGCAAAAATTTCACCTTCTAATCATCTCAGATTCATTTTACTGTATCCACCACAAGTAATTACAGAATAATAAAAATAAACAAGAACAAATGTAAATACATTCAACTCAAACACACACACACACACACTATATATATGTATTACCTTTAAATTCTCCAGTTAAAATAAATAAATAGATAAATAAAAATAAACACATATATAAATAACACTTACCAAGCCATGTAAAAGAACATCATAAAAATTTGCTTACCATTTTCTCAGTTCTTTGCGATTGACTAAAATGAAAAACAAAATAATATTTTCCACAAACAATAAAAATGCTTAAGTCATATTAAATTATTGATTTAGTTAACTGTTTTTATTTCAACATGTTTGAAAAAATACATAAATTGGTAAAATAAAAAAGAACAATATCTATCTATCTATCTATTCACGAACTTTGCCAGCCAACCATACATGCAAATGTTAAATATAATGCCATGCAACATTTACGATAGCAAAAAGTTGAAAGTGAAGAAAAGTTTCAAAATTTTGAAAAAGCAATGCTTATTTTTAAATGATAAATTCAAATGTCAATTCGTAGCAGAAAAAAACAGAAAAAATAAATATTTGCAGCTTTTCCCATAAACAAACAGTACAGGAAGAATGTGAAGAGAGAAAAACTACAAAGAATCATAATGCTTCAACTTCTTCAAACTTTACCATCCATTACAGAAGAAGTCTATGTATTAAGCAACAAATTACAAACAGCATCAAAATCTGCATCATAAAAAAACCGTATTATTTCAAAATATCCTAAGGCATAACTATTTTTGCATTCAATAAATTTTTAAATTAAAAATTTTCCATATAATTATTTTTTTCTTATTTTCAAATAATAAATTCAGAATGCACTTTCAAAATTTGCAAAAAAAATTTCAGTTAAAAAAATTCTAGCTTAGATGCAACTTGCTGTTGAAGAGAAAGAACATTTTTCTTCAAACAAAGAAACATCACTTGAACCTAACAGATGCCAAAAAATGCATTTATTGCAACAAATTGTCAGCTAACATAAATTTAGATGAAAAGTACATTTTGTAGAAAATTTTCAATTTATCCTTTATTATATTTATTTATTTATATGTTTAAATTAAAATTTTATCCACATACAAAGAACAGCTTCGTAAATCAATGTGCAACAATAGCAGCACTAAGCACAATCGACTAATTGTGTTCAAAGCATTTGAAACAAGCAAAATAGGCTAGTAAATCTTTTAGGCTTGAATAATAATCGGATTTTCCATTCATACAACCTAAATTCACTTTGTTGCTTGCTTGCTTGCTTGCTCGCTTTGTTGTTTAATTAATTTTCCCCATCTACAACAGCAACAACAACAACAACAAATTTAATACATTTCTGTTCATCTTTGTGAAGCAGTTATTCATAAATTAATATATCATGCATGCATAATATTAAAAAAAAATTTTTTTTCTAATTTAACAATAACCCCGTCGTGGACTTGTCGTTAGGAAGGTCAGTAAGCAATGAATGAATGAATGAATGAATGAATAAAGTGACGAGTGAATGAATGAATAAAACATGCATTCCAAGTCGAAGCAGTGCCAAAAGCATTGCATTCATAAAAATCGTCCCTGACAAAATAAGAAGAGCCAAGTGAAAGTACAATCAATGATAACTCGCACGTTTGGCAAAAATTAAACACAGCCACCCGTTGGAAAACACCCACTCGCATTTCAGTCAATGCTATAAAACAACATAGCAAGCTGATTAAAATGGAGTGTATATTTTAATTAATAACCACGTCAGTGGAAAAAAAGCTGCTATGTGGCATGTTTGAAGCATATAAAACGGTTGAAAGAGAGAAGGGGGGAGGGGAAAGAAGAGAGGGAGAGAAGTATCTACTATACCTATATAGAAGTATCTATGAATGCATAGAAAAGTACATCTGTGGCAGCAATTTAATCAAAATAAAACAGTGCACACATTGGCATTGAAAATTTTGATCTTCACTTCGATGGTTGATGTTAATATCACTTTTCAATCGATATTTTTAACCTGATCAAAGCTGTATAAATTTTTTATCAACATCAGTGAAAGTGATGTTGATAAAAATTTCACACTCTGCAGCAATTATTCAACTCATTATTATGCCAATTTCAAGGAACAGCAGAAAGCAAACGTCATTGCCTTGCGGAACATTATCGAAAATATCAATTTTTAAATAACATAAATTATAAAATACAAAAAAAAAACTAAAGATAACTGTAAAAGTTAGTAGTGTTGTAAATCAAACAACAACAACAGCAGCAAAATTTTAAGCATATTCTAATTAAGAGGCTCAAAAAGGTGATACAGAAAAATCAATAAAAATCATTCAATAATGTAAAAAAGAAAATCACTTACAATATGTAGACTTTTCCAGATCTTTGATATCTGAATTGGATAGACGTCCATTTTTGGCGCCCATGGTGATCAGACTGGTGAATGGTGTTGGAATTGTTGCTGTGCTTCTTGCAGTTTCCACTTCTGCTGTTTGAACAAAAACAAGCTTTCACGTCTTCTCTTTCATTCTAATATAATGACAAAGCGGAATACTTGGAATACGTGATCTTTTGTGATGCAATGTGTGATTTCTGTGAAAAGAGAAAGGAAAAAGAAGAAAATTAAAATTGCAATTAAAATAAAGCAAACCACCCCAAAGTGACAGTACTGATCCGGATGTAGAATTCGCATAAAAGCAAACCAACAAGTGATTGGAATTTCCTGACGATTTGACAAAAGGAGGATCGATTTGCCGTGTCAATGACGCGCGACTTCAATTTATATCACGCGACCAATGCAAACGGACCCAGGAAGCCCGGGGTACCCTAGGACCAAAACGTTTTCACTATCTGGACGCTTCAATGTCTGGGGTCGCATCGATCTCACCCATTTTATAATATAAGTTCAAGCAAGGAAACTTGCTTCCGCCGCCATTCGTCAGTTTTGGCATTCATTGCAAAGCAAAAGATGAGCCATGCTAAAAGAGGAACCGCTGTCATGGGACGGAACAATTTCAAACCAACCAATCAACTAACCAACCAATCGTCCAGCCAACCAATGTAAAGAAGTAAAAAAATTTTTAACAACCAACACCAAAAAACCAAACGTGTGAAAAATTATTGAAAATGATATCAATGAAATATCAACAGTTGAAACTGCTGAAAAAATTTAAACAAAAAAATAGCACATCCCTTTTGCATGTGGAAACTTTTCAACATACATAAATTGTCAAAAAAGTTATGCACTATCTCATTTTTGTCGACACTGAACAAATAAATTATTCAAATAAAAACTCTGAAAAGCCTACTATCATCATCATCAACAACAACAACATTAACTATTATTTTAAATGTCTGCTTATTTATAATATTGGAAATGATGTAATTTTCTTCGTGTCATAATTTTTGACTTCGATTTGAAAAGAAAATACAAATTATTAATAATAACTGACAACTGAGCTTGTTGAAACAAACAACAAGGGTGGATGGCAAGTGAAGGCAAGAAGGCACTTGCCGAACAAAGAGGAGAAGCAACAAATTACACAACAAACAGTAAACCAATGCAAAATCAATAAAAAAAATCAAACGACAAAAGGCAGTCAGTTTCCAATTTTTAGCTTTTACACAAGCTAAAATCAACACTTTCTGTCTCAGTTTAACATTGGTGGAATCAAGTTTAATGCAAATAATTTCTGAAGCTTCATTTTGATCATTTCTTTTTACCACTTTTCCAAAAAAAACAAACATACTTAAATATATTTTGAAAAAAATTTTTTTTCAATATTCAATACATTACTTATTCATAGATGATACATACATCTGCATATATATACATTTGTTCATTTAAGAAACCCATTAGCATATACGATAAGTATAAGAGCAACAACAACAACAACAACAACAACTCTCCAGAGCTTCGCCTAAGATGAAGAAGAAGCCTTATTCGCCTATATCGCTCGATCCTGCTCTGCTGAGAAACAAAACCAATTGCAAAACTGTCGATTGCAATCTTCCATTCAAAAACGTTGCTCGTCTCCAACGAAGGCTACAACTGCTTGATACAATAAAATAAACAAACAAACAATTCACTTCAACTTGAGAAGGTAAAAAAAAACAGTTCATGGATATATATTTTCACTTAATCTACATCATCAACTACAAACGCATTTTTGTAAATGCTCTTAAAATTAACAAAATTGAATAGTCAATTAATTTCATAGTCAATATTTATGCGCGCTTTCCATTTTTATTTTTAATCATAAATGGATTTCAAATATGCAACGTATGAAATACGGTTCTTTTGAAATTTGATTGCCAATTTAAGCAACAATCTCAGTAAGCCGTCGAGTTTGCCCTTTATCTGATGTGCACAACCTGCATCCCCGAGCGCCGGCAAGTAATTTACCTAATTGCCTGATTCGACAAGCACGTTGGGTTGGATTTCAATTTGAACTGTTGAATGTTTTCAATTTTATAATAATTGTCGCTATTATTACTATTATTATTATTACTGTTCGATTTGCAAGTTTGTTTCAATTTTAAGACGTATTTAAATAAATTTTCTCCTTCACTTTCTTTAAAAATACTCCATAAAATTATCATTTGACAATCTTAAACAAATACAATTATTATCAATAAACAGATATGATACATATTCAATCAAAATCATACAAAAGCACTTATTCACTCAAAAAGAAAAGAGAAGAAAAAAAAACCATTTGTTAATTAATAATTTGCCATGATTATTATTAATTGTTACCGTTGAACATAATTCTCCAACAATCATCAATATACAAGTTTAAAACATTATGTTTACTTTTTAATAAGAATGTCAAATAATATAAGATTCTTACATTTTTCAAACAATACAACCAAGTTATAAAAAATCATTTAAAAAATTCTAAAAAGAAAAACAACCATACTAAACTGATTCTCGATAAAGTTATTATTATTCTAAACTAAATAATACATTGTTTTCACCATTTCTGATTAAAATTAGCTTATAAATAAGTAGACGACAGTACATTCTACGTGACATGCAGAGTGAAATTTGAAAAGCTGAACAAAATTTCCCCTAACAGCGTAATTAGTCAATATGCAAATGCAATTGGATACTTCTGTAAATTGAGATGAATTAAAATATTTTTGAATAGGAATAACACAAACAGAGTATACAGAGGTTGCCAGGCTGCTGTAAAATTACAACCATATGATGAAAGAGTGTTTCTAAAATAAATCACGTAGCTTATATGTTCAGCAAATGTAAATTGATTGATTGAAAAACAAATCTCCTGACAACCAGAGATCACTTTGCATTACTTGAATTCACCAAAAAATATTTTTCTTATAAATAATAATATGGAATTTTACGGAAAACGCCCTGACATGTGAAGCTTTTCCATCTTTTTACAAATCAATACTGTAAAGAGTGATAAGTTGAATAAATAACATTTTCATTAATAATAAACAACACATTGTGAAAAAAAAAATTTTTTTTTTCAACACTTCAGAAAGATTGTCGAAGATGATAATTGCAAAATTGAGAGAAATTAAACCAACAATCTAGATCAACAATAATAAAAGAAAGCTTTAATTAATATTTTTTTAATCTAAATAAAACAAAAAATAAATAATACAATCTTCCTCAATTTTATCATTGTAATTACAATCAGTTGTTTTAATTAATATGCACTGAGAAAAGCAACAATTTGATTCAACAGCACTGCAATGTGATCAATTATTGGCCCCTTTTGAAGCTTTAAAAAGCAAGCTTATCATCAAAATGCGCCGCCGTCCTGTCGTCTGCGCTGAAAATTGCCTTCGCTTCAAATAATTTTTGAACAGTATATTGTTGGGCAAAGTGATTTGCTTGCAAAAATTAAATTTACTCGCACTTAAAAAGATCTAACACTATTTAATTTGAAATTGAATTCCTCGACCCTACGAAAGAAAATCTAAATTCATACCATTTTGGAAGCAAAACCGATCAATTAACATAAATAAATAAAATTACTACCTCTTACAATATGCAGATATTAATTTACATCTGGTATTCATCACAGAAAGAAATAAATTTTCACATTTACCTGCTTAATAAGGTAAGTTTTTAAGGTGAAGTAATTTGATAAGTCGAAAAAGATTCATCTTCAAAAATACTCAATACAAAAGCTCTCAAGTCACGTGCCGAACAATGAAAAATCAATTATTGCTAGCAGTGGTGCAAAATGAATGACATCTGCACTTTTCTATTAAATTTCTATTAAATAATTATATTATATATTAATAAATAATTAATTTCTATTAAATACCAGTATAACATAATTTGACAATATATCCAAAATGAAAAAACAAATAAATAAATACAAGTAACAATTTTCAATCAGAAAGTGTAAAATTATTGAGCTAAGCGAAAATGAATAATTATTGTTGCATTGGTGTCATTTAAATAACAAAAGTTAATTAAAATAGAAGGAAAACACATCTATAATGTGCTTGAACTTGCATTTCCAACGATGATTTCAAAAACAAAATGGAAAGAAATCGCAATCACAACAATTTGAAAATTCAAATTTAAACTCAAATCATTCCCCTTCGCTCGAGTGAAGAAATTAACATAATTAAAATTGAAAAACAATTCATCAAACGTTCGGTAATAAAGCATTTTTTTACCTTTCGGTGAACAAAATCGATGAATTGGATCGAAGCGCAGAATGTGACATTTTTACCGTACGCCGAATGTCGAGATCTCGATTATTTTTTTGCACATTTAAAAAACAATTGCTCTTCGTCATCTTCGATAAATTATAATTACCATAAAAAAGAAAACAAAACAAACTCAATAGCAAGAATATCAAGAACTGCTAGTCAAATTACTTACTCCAAGCTACACAACTCAACAGAAGACCAAATACAAAAAACAAAACAGAATAATTGTTTTTTTGAAGTCATCAGTCAAAAATTATACAAATAGTGCAGAAAAACAAGAAATTAATTTTTCATCATATTAATAATGCTGCCAGTGAGAATGAATCATTTCTTCACTCTGGGCTTTAAATCTTCAAAACAAGCATGCAAGAAAATATAATTTTTCGTCTGAGGATTGTGAAACTCGTGACCCTAAAATTTTATGACGTAAATCATCATATAAAATGATACTTTAAAAAAAATCAAAAAACTAACCTTTGACCAATCGTATCCAACGGCATATGCAAATATATCTCCAGTCTTGTTGAAACAGCAACGTGTTATTGAATTCTGAAGTTTTTCTGACATTTTCAACTTTGTTCGTGCATCTTTATCCCAAAATGAATAACGACCGTCCGATCCAACAGTAGCCAAAGTCCCATGCTGTGGATGAAACGCTATATCATTCACCTGAAAGTACGTTATCATTTTTATTTAGCTATTAGCATAAAAATATGCTTCAAATAATTCTCTTTTTTTCATACGGAATAAATTTCTTGAAAACCGTTGACCAATTCCGGAGATCGATGACATTTGAATGTAAAATTCGCTTTAGGATCAACAGTTTCCACATACTGAATAGCTACACGTCCTTCGAGGGATCCCACTGCATAACCAACAGGTGCACCATTTGTTTTATCTTTAAAAATGCTCACGCTTCGAGTCTGCATAAAAATAATAATTCATAACAATATCGAAGCAGTTGGATTCGGACTTTTTCAAACTAACTGCAAACATACTTGATACTTCAGTGGCGATTCCATCGACTTCACCTCAACAGGCTGACCGTCCAATTTGTAAATTTTGATCTCTCTATTCGCAAGACAAGCAACGCCCATTGGATACAACTAAACTTTTACAATTGAAGTTCGCATTTGTATAATAACAAATAACTGAATAGCAATTTTTCATAATCATCTCAAATACCAAAAATAATTCAATGACTCACCACGTCAACAAAATAAACGCGTTCTGGCATGCTAACAACACCAGCGGGAGTGTTCGGAGTTCTCATATCCCAAAACTATAAAAAAAAGAAAAAAAACTAGAAAATTCAACTTGATAAAAAAATAACAATATTAAAATGCACGCACCTTGACTGTTTTGTCCCATGAACCTGTAATTAAACAGCTATATGTGGGGGAGTGCACCCAATTGCAGGTTGAAACTGTTTGATCATGCTAAAAATTTCAATTTTCCAAAAGAAAGAAAAAACAAAAAATTATGTTCATGATTGCATTTTACCTGACCAATGGTAGCCATCTGATTGCTTGAAACGTCCCAAACACGGACCTGGCGATCTGCTGATGCAACAAAAATCTTAGTACCATCCTAATGAAGGTAACAAAAAAAATAAAGAAATGACTTTAAAATGACTCGAATATTGCAAAATGAAGAATGCTTTACATCAGACCAGTCAACTTGCATCACCGGTCCTTGAATTCGTTGCTCAGCTTTAGGCTCTGTTGATCCATCCTGTTTCACTTCCCACACTCGGAGCTAATATAATAAAAAAATTAAAACCATTTACATGACAAAATAAAGCAAAACAAAACAAAAACATAGTATTAATTGTTGTTATGACGTCCGTCATAAGTAGGCAGATCATAGAAAATTTATCAAATACAACTTACTACATTATCCCAGCTGCCAGATACTAAAAAATTTTGCGCAAGCGCTGGCGGACTAAACTTCAACGCTTGAACAGTGTCATCAGGCGGTTGCACAACTTCGAAATCTTTATTTGGATTATGAGCACCAGCAGAACTACTCAACGCCGCAGCAGCAGCAAACGGGGTAGAAGTTGGGCGCAAAGCACTGCTTGTAAGTGAGGAAAACATAATTGATAGGCAAAGATCAAAGAAAACTGAAAAATGAAAACTTTTAGAATAAAAATATCATTATTTCAATAAAACAAAATGTATAGCAACCGGCCTAATTTCGACTTGAATAATATATTTTATGGATGTACTTGGGAAAAATTAAACAAAAAAAGCGGACTTTTCAAACAATAAAAATACTTAGTGATGATATTTCATCTTAAACTTTCTTAGTAAAGATATGAAAAATAAATGCATACTGTAGTTTTTATGAAATGAAGGTTAAAGATATAATTTTTAAATTACAAACGTAAGTTACCGAATAAATTTTAAATAAAACACAAGAAAATTACTAAATTAAGTTAAAAACATAGATTTAAAAATAAATTAAACATCTAAAACAAACAAAAAAAAGCAAACTTCAACACCGAATGTCACCTTATCAAAATAAATCAACAGGAAACAACAATGAGATTAAGACTGCTAGAACAAACCATTTATGACAAAATTTTCCTACAACATTAATTGCATATAAGAATGTTTTAAACGATTTTAATAAATAAATAAATAAATAAATATGCATATATACAATAAAAAAAGCATTTATTTTAGTTCAAAAATCAAAAATTTTAAAATAAATTTAAGTAAAAAAGCATTTTCTTATCGGAAAGAAAATATCACTACTACACGATAAACATTCAGTGATAACGATGGCAAAAGAACCTTGAAGCTGACAAAACATAAATCGTTATGCAAAAAAAGACAAAAGTGTGGAAGTAATGCCGAAAGTGCATGCACCTGTTCATCTACGTCAGTTGCGCTTTTTGGCTTCATCAGTATTGAATATACTTGTAAATGAAAAGAAATATTTCATGCTTTTACGTAATTTCATTCAAAAAAGCATTTTTCCCAAAAGAATAATTAGTGCTGTGTTCTGAATTCTTTTAAGTAATGATAAAAATCAAAAACGCGAATAAACATACTCTTGAAACAAAAAACTGTTTCCAGTTTCTTTTTTCAGTTCATATATTTTGTTGTCTTCTGTTTCTTTTTTGGTGCTATTGTCAATTTTCCAAAACGTTATTGTTATTTCGTCAAATGTCAAATGATTCGCATTAACTGGTGCATTTTACAAGAAAAAAATTCTTATTCCTTGCGATAAACAAACCAAATTTTAAAAAAATTACCAGAACCTTCAACGGATATAATTAAGGTTGAAATGAAATTGTATACATCACAACAAGTAACAATAACAATAAATCACAGGCATTATCAGTGATTGGTCGATTTTGAAATTTCCCGCCTACGTATTGTTTTGCCACGTCAGCAAAATTTCAAAATCACCCAATTACAAATAATGCCTACTTTTCACTGATACTGTCTCAAATACTTGTACTCGTAAAGTGCCAGTAAATATGGAATAAAGATAAAAAAGGGACAGAAAAATATATTAGTTGAACAAAAAAAAGAAAAAATAAACACATATCAAAGTTGAATAAATATTTTTCCGTGAAACTTATTTATTATTGACTTTAGGTATGTATGCGAACTGTTTATGAAAATAATTAATGAAAAGCCAAAGATCACAAGTGAAAACGTGATTCGCTTTCTTTCACAATATTTAATTTGTTAAAATGTGAAATGACATAATTTTTTTCATTTCTAGAGATTTTATTTCAGGTATTAATTGTGAGGAAAAGTTTTATAAAAGCAGAAAAAAAGAATAAAATCCAAGGTATGCTCACCGATCGAGAATGAATTTCATAGATGAGAAAACATCAATATTTCCTCAATGCGATTGGAAAGGCATTTTCTTGCTGTTAATTGCGCAATAATCGGGTGGAAAATTGAATCGATAAATTCATTTTGAATATAGTTTTGGAAAGCAAACTCTGTTCAGTGCAGACATTCCACCATAGCCGAGAACGTTGCGAGCGATGGAAAATTCAACTGCCTACAAAGTGGAAAATGCCAAACCAGAACATTTGATGGAATTGGTCAACTTACTCAACGAAGGTTTTCTGTTCGAAGAGCCGTTGAACAAAGCAATCAAGCTTGAAAAGGACGAATGCGAATTGTATTTCAAAAATTCCACCCTGCACTGTTTGAAAAGTGACAGTTCAATTTTAATCCGTCGAGTGGACAATGGTCAAATTGTAGCCTGCGCGTTGAATCAACTGGGCACGGTGATGAATGGACAGTTGAACGCAGAGGATGAGGATGGAGTGGATTATGAGAGAAAAATCAACAAAATGAACAATTTTGTCAATTTCATGCGACAAGGTTTGCTGGAGGTGATTCCGAATGGCAGCAGTTATTTGGAAATTTGCACACTGTCCGTGCATCCGCAGTACTACAGAAGAGGACTTGGTCGACTGGCGACCGAAGCGTCCATTCGAAGAGCCGAACAATTGAAATGCAAATTTATAGTTGCAGTTGCGACCAATTACAAGTCGCAAGCACTTTTCGAGAAACTGCAATTTCAAACTGGGAAAACAATTCGTCTAACTTCTTACCTGGACCCGGATACCAATGAACCGATGTTCATCTGCAACGACGGTACAACCTGTGCTAAATTGCATTACAAAAGTGTTTGAACTTTTTCCCCCATTTTTTTGTCACTTATCCAATTACTATTATCATTTATTATTGATTAATAAAAATAGCCTTTTTTGAATTCCAATGTCACTGTGGAAACCAAAAGATATATACATATATATATATGTATATGTATATGTATATGTATGTTTTTTTTTCATTTTCTCTTCAAACGTTTCGAAAACTGCAACGTACATCCATCTCTTATGCCGAGTCTGTGCACAAGTGAATGAAAATAAATATGCAGAACCTTTTCATCAAAATAACAACAACATACCGGTAAATATGTGCTCGATTATCAGTAAGCTTTTGTTGATTGAATCGTAACCAATATGTACGCCAAACATAAGCCCTGTAACAAAAAACCAAAAGAACAATTCTTGCTCTTTTCTATTCATATTTCATACCAGTTGATATGTTTGATTGATGACTCGTTGTACAATTTGCGGCTGAATGTTCTCTGTATGACTTTTTTCAACTCTTTCACTGTAGCATTTTTGTCAATATCAATTTCTTAATTTATGCATTAAATGGAATAATTCAATCCTCATCCAAAACATTCAATACCTATTGTTTTGCCGTCGAAACGTCTGATGAATATTTTCAATGATCCATTTTGTAAAATTGCAATTTCCTGGCGCAGTTCATCGATCGTCACTTTTGAGGATAGACTATTTTTCAAAAATGGATCCTAAAATACCTGACAACGTGAATAAATCCAGTTAATGAAAGATAAAATTATGCATTCTCAATTCCAGACGTATTACATCAAAAAGTTGAGAAATCTGATTCTCAATTTCGTTGATTTTCAAATCAAAATCGTCCATCTATATATTTTTGTCCACTTTCGATTCAGAAGTTCACACCAACATATTAATATTCATATTTCCAATAGCTAAAATGATTGTTCTGAAAAATTGAAAATCAAAAGAGAAAAAAAACAATATATATTCAAATAGTTGTAGACTGTTGTTGATTCCAACTAAACGCAAACAGATTTGTGAATAAAATGCTTTACTTTTACAACATTGAATAATAAGGAACAATTTGAAAAACAACAACAACAACAACAACAACAACAATAATAATAATAATAATGATAAATCAACAACGAGTATAATAGCAAACAGCATCGTAAATTGATGGAAAAAAATGTACATTTTTCAACATTTGAATATCTCGACTAGCACTGAGGAGCGTTTGTTCAACTTCATCTAAAAAGAGTAGAATTAATTTTGGAAAATAACGTTATTTTTTTAAATGGTCGCTTCTTACCCAGACAACAGGCTATGCTAACGTTCGCATTCAATATTGATGCTCTTGCCATTACCTGCGTTTGAATAATGAATAACTGAGAATAGAAACAACAGAACAAAAATGTTAAAAAGCAATACCTTCGACAATGCGTTCATGCCGACAACATCGACGTAACTTACGTGGGAAAAGTCGATTACAATATGGAGCTTATTGGATTTGGAAGGCAAATTTATTTCATCTTCAATATCCCGTTGCAGAGACGATGTAATTTCTGTTAAACTTTCCCCAGACACAATGTTATCCTCGCCTCTTCGCCTCTGAACAAAATATACAAATACAACCACTCGTTGAATGGCTAAAATTTTTTTGAATAATAAATTTCAACGTTTCAAAATTACCATCACATAATTCCCTTTAAAACTTGCAGAATGATCGATAATTTTAATAATCTGCTCTTCAAACCACACTGCATTTCCGTAGAACAATGGAGCTCGCCAAGCGAACAAAAGCACATCAGGAAGATCATTTACCTATAGAAAAGACAAAACTGAAAACATCAATTCTTCCACATACCATTCTACTTGGAATTACTTTAAAATACAATCGCTTGTCCAAGTACAGATCTGTTTCTTCAAACGAGCCAAGTGTTGACAATTTTGGGCTATAATAAAGAAATAATTCAAAGTTGAAATTTCAATATGAAATTGAAAATAATTTTTTTTCATTCTCAAAAATTCTCTCATTAAAAAGCATTCCATTGCATTTTAAACAGAATATTACTTACCCAATAAATTTAAATCCAAAAGCTGTGAAAGCAAAAGAAACGCCAACTGCTAGGCCGTAAGTAAAATCCAAAATTACCGTAGCCCAAAATGAGACAAACCAAACAGCCTAAATTAGAATATTAAAGAAGAACAAAAAATCATTTTTTTTCTTCAAAATTTCAAATTGCTTTCGTACAAAGTCTGCTTTGGAAACATGCCATAAAAATTTCACATCGCCAATTTGTTTCAAAATGCCTTTCAATGCAACAACAATGATCACTGAAAGAATCGCCTGAAAATAAAATAAAATATAATATATATTTTTTTAAAAAAACAAAAGAAAAAATTAATTACCACAGGAAGATCTCTGAGCAATGGACCAATCAAATAAATAACAACAAGCAGTATCAAGCTAGCAATGAGTGATGCAAACTGTAATAGAATAATTTTATTCAGAGAATAATTAATTTGATTGAATTGTTGATGCAACTTTACCTGGCTCTTACAGCCACTGCTTTCCAAAAGCATCGATCGACCAATTGCCGCACTGGCAGGTATGCATCCGAAAATCGAGCTGATACTCTGCATCACTCCCAAGGCAAACAATTCCTTACATTATATGGACAAAATTGATTTTTCAGTAACCATAACATAATATTTAAAAGAACAAGAAAAAAAATAATATCACTCACCTGATTGGCATCCAATGCATAGTGATGCTTTTTAGCAAACAGCTTCCCCAACGACATGGAAATACAATAAGCAACAATGGAAATACTGATAGCGTCGCCAAAAATGTGCGGAATCAAATGCAAATTTGGCAAAGTTGGCGATGGAATGCTGAAAAGAATTGATTTAATATGTTTATTTTTTCTCTTTTTCACGTTGCATAATTGAAAAGTGAAAAATTACCCAGAAGGAATTTCACCGACCATTTCGACAGAAAACGTGGAAAGATTTAAATAATGAGAAAACAACGTTCCGACGACAATCTTAAATTGAAAACAAAAAGAAAGATTAATTAAAATTCACACAATAAATGACGTAATTTACAACAATCAAATCGCTCGGAATGGGTACGGAAAAACGGGAATGTTTGGCAATGATGGGATTTAAAAATTCTTTGAAAAAGATCAACACCACAAAAGTTACTGCCGACATGACGCACGGAATCCATTCAGACGACGTTATATTGCAAATCAAATCTCTGTACAGCTATAAAAATCAAATCAAATTAAATTCAAATTAAATTCAAAAAAAAAAAAACAATTTACTCACGTAAAGCAGCTTAAATGGTCCTGAATGACGATTCACTTTTATTCCAAGTATTTTGTCAATTTGAGCGGAAAACACGTGTATACCAGCTCCGGCTGTATAACCAGCGCTCACTTGATCTGATATGAGCAATGACAAAAAGCTGGCATTAAGCACAGCTAATAGTAGCTGAAAAGAAAATTTATTTGAAAAAAATTTCTTCACTGAAGACAATATATTCAATACCGAAAACATGCCTGTAGCGAAAGTCAAACTAGCGACAACTTGATGAGGCGTTAAAGCTGTCCCGAGATTCAAAGTATTATTATCATTAATATGGTGTGATGTATTTTTATGTTCATCAATAGCTGAAAAAAAAGCAATGAAAAAAATGCATTTCAATTTCACAAATCTAAATTTCATACAATATTGATTATGACCATTTTCTGGTATGATTCGATATCGAGCAGAAGCAACCATCATACTGATTACAGCAAATACACCTGAAATTGTTGATTTGATCGAAGAGAACATTTTACAATTTGAAAAAAGGCATCGTACCAAAAGAGTTATGTTTACTAGATCCAATAATGAAATATATTAGGCCAGGAAAAAATGACGTATACAATCCATGAGCTGGATCCAAACCAGCCAAAGTGCCATATGCCATAGCTACAAATTAATAATATACGAATGATACAATACAGTGCAAAACTGTAAATAATTATTTTCAAGCTAGATATACTGTAGATAGATCCTAATTTTCATTAATAGGGATTATGGAAAAAGAAAAGAAACGAAAAATCGATAATCATAAATTTGACAATTTCATTTCATACACTGGGGAATGAGCATGATGCCGACAGTTAAACCGGCCAAGAGATCGTGAAGAAAATTGCTTCTGAAATTGTATTTCGGAAGCCAGTCAATTAGCGGAAATCTTCGACGTAGGAAAGCTGATAAATTAGCCGGTTTCAATGCGGCAGTTGTCCATTGGCGCCAGAGACCTTTAGCAGAGAGAGCTTCTGCTGGGCGATAATCGCCCGCATTTTTCAGTTCATCCTGTACATGAATAATATTTTTAATAACTATATATTTTACATGGAGAAGAATTAATTAAGAAAAAAAGAAATACCAAAATACCTGAGTGTAGACAGGTCGTTGTACACGCATTGTGACCGTTTAAAAAATAACAACTATTCGACAGCTACGACAGAAAAACTAATCGTCAATACAAGAAACAAGAGATTTTATCTGTAAATGAATTAACAACATGAAAAAACAGCTAAAAAATTAACAAAATGTTAACAGCAGTTTTTCGTTTAATCTACTTTAATACTGTTTATATGCTGAACAATAATTTTGGAAATAAACTTCTCTTCAAAACATTTTTTTATTAAACAAGATAACAATGCAATTATTATCATACGAAGCATTGCCAACAAGCAAACAAACAAGTGAATAATAATAGGTGCATAATAAATTTGAAATATTTCAAATGAAAATTCACTTCAATCAGAGCAGCCGTCTAAGCTTTTCGAAACTATTAAACATAATAAATCTTCAACTGATGAAACAAACAAACAGCAAGACATGAAATTTGTCGATCTTTGCCAATATATTTATTAAACGAAACAGCAGACGTTACGTAAAACCAAATAAAAATGTAAAATATGATGTCAAGATGACGGATCAATTTACTGCATATTTAAAAAAAAATACAAAGTAATAAAATGCTGATTACGGTACTAGCAGCGGCTTGTGTTCAACAATTGACCTGGCAATTTAAATGCATTTACAAACACCCGAAATTTACCAATGCAAAAATACAATGACGCTTCACATTTAACAACAACAGAAATCAAACATTTTTTAAATAAATGAAATTTATCTCAATAAATGAAAATAGAACTGGTACACAAACATTCTATTAAACATCGTTCACGCCGACACATTTGAAGCAATTGGTCAAAACAATGATCAATGCTTAAAACTGTTTACAAGAAAAACAACAAAATTATGATTATCGACATAATTACATTACGAATATCAAAATGATAAATTAATAATTACTATCTAAATTAAACAGCACAAAAGTGAAATTTCCGTACCTTAAAACTTGAATTTCCGAGCTGAACCAACCGCCGTCATTTTGCAATACAAGATTGCGATGTCACCGAAGCACAGTGCATTTTCTACAAGATACAAAAATAAAAGCGCCAAAATTACTGTAACAAAAAAAATCAAATTTTCGATTTTTAAAGCCGACATTTTTTTCAGATTATATAAAAAAATTTTAAACAGAAAAAATCAAAATTGAAATATTTGAATAATTAAACAATAATATTCGATGGTTTGAAAATTTTTTCAAATTTCGAAAAACAACAATTGATAAAAATCTCTAAAAAAATTCTTTGAAAAGCAAAATTATATTTAAAATTAATTTAGAATTTAGAAACGTGATAGTTGAAAAAAAATATATTATTTCCCCATGATTACTGCTCAACAATGCATGCAACTTTATTTTCAGTTATTGTACTGCTAAGATTTGGTCGTTGTCACTTGATTTTGATTTTTCAAAGAATGTTCATTTCATTTGATGAGTAGAATTATCAGAACATTATGAGGAAATTCAATACAAAGCTTCAATTTATAAATTTAGAAAACATTAATTACTGGCATATATGCAAATGTTACGTCAAACATATTCAGATGTTTTACTAAACAAATTTTCTAAAATGAAAACGTGCATGAAAAACATTTCTCCGATCAAACTATGTTCACCAAAATTTTTTCAGCTTTAAATGAAAAGAAAAAAAGCGGTAAGACACCAAGCTGTATGTATGTATAGGTATAAAATTATTTCGTTTTTCCGAAATTTTTTAGCGCGTCTTCAAGTCGTCGGCGAGCGTTCAGTACTCTTTCTTCTTGATTCAAAACATCCTGCTCCGATATTACAACAGTCTTAAGCAAAAACCGAACTAGCACCGTGTAACCGCTACTTTTTTTACAAATCTACCTGAATTAAAGGTTGTTCAGCGTTAATGTTGACGCTTGGATTGGCGTCCAAAGATCGTTTGGGTCCTGTTTGACCTGTAACCGGGATACCATGGGTGGGGGACTGTAGTGCAGCCGCCAAAGATAGTGTAGCGGTTTCTTCAGTTATTCCGGGACCGATGGCTAAGCAGTTACTTACTGTAGAGAAAATCGTTTACAAATGCAAAAAATACATACGTAAAACCTTTTGTGGAGCTAATATTTTTTCAAATCTGACTTCATCACAATCTAAAGGCGACAGAAATGTGCACGCTCTCAGTCTGTCGAGACGTTTCAATGCAAACAGTTGCTGAGGTTTCGTCAGTCGTCCGGTAGCTCTTTTCAGTTCTACAGCTGGAGCTGGTTTTGTATTTTTCGAACTCGTGGTAACAATTGTGACAGGCTGTTTCAGAACACTGGCCGTCTGACGAAGAGGCGGTGATAGACAGCCATCGAAACCATGGCGAGTGCTAGTGTTCGCCAAATATTTTGTGACATTTTCGCAAGCTACAACATGAAAGCAAACAGACAAATTCAGTCCAAAGAAATTATAAAATATAAAAATAGACCCTACAAACGCCCCACAATTAATAACAAACACTCACGTATTTTGTTAACTTTTTGCCGATGTTTCGCCTTGCCTTGCTTGGAACGTACCATTTCTAAAAGATTTAATTCGATATGCACTTTACACTTGTGAACTTCTGCAATAATAAATAACTGTATAAAATAGAATCTTACTTAAAATATTTTCGGTCGCCAGGTTGGTAAATGTCGAAAAAAGTTTTCACCGGCACTAAAAAATAATTCTATTCCGTTATTTGTAACCGTAATCACATCTTTCACGCGTGGAACTCATGATAGAAGCATCAAATTGAATTAGGTTTCGTAAAATTGAAAATAAACTATAGTTTTCATTTAGAAAAGTTAAACGAAAAAATTTTAATTTATTAAATAAAAGAATTATGATTTGTATATTTTTAATTTCTTTTGTAAATGAAAATTAAGTACTTACAGTAATATACCTTATTTGATAAAACTAAAATTTTATTCGGTTTCAATTTTTTATAAATTGAATTATACACTTATATTTTTATTTTAGTAAATCATATGATTTTTTATGCGAGTTTTTTATTCCTTCCAAAAAATATGCAACAAAACGTTTGATAAAGCATTATGATATGCGTAGCATGGAATTATCATTATATATTGAAAAGATTAAAATATTAGGATGCTGATTTATTTAAATAAAATTTAAATTTAATATTAATTTTTAATATTTCGCATTTAAAAGCATTTTATGCATTCTTTTATATACAATAATAAAATAAATGATGGTCAGGCTTGGATTTAAGCGATCTGCTAGATTTAACTGACCAATCAAAAGCAGAGAATTAAGTTTTAAAGTAGAAAACTTTAAATTAAAAAACTTTTCCCCTATATAAATGGCCTCCTCAGCAGTTTTAGTTCATTTCTCTCGAGTTCGAGCAATGGGTAACCGGCTGTTCAGAGAGTGAGCATTTAATTCAATACTAATTTTTATTTCTTTTTTAGAAAACTTTTCTACGATCCTTGGTTTGCTCTGCCTTGTCTTCCACTTGACCACGTCCGAATTGTTTGGTTCTTGTCCAAATGGCGTACGTGGTGTTTACGATTCCACGAACAAACGATGCCTTACAATGGTTGAAATCGATTTGGTTGGTGAGGAGCCCAATTGGTTCGAAAGTGCCTACAGCTCTTGCACAACTAAGTACCCAAATTCTGTATTATTTTCCTGGTTCAATGAAAAAGAACAGATCGCTCTGATCAAAGACGCGATCTGGAAACTCTCTGGAAATACGACTGAATTCTCCATCCTTAATGGATTGTACATTGCCGATGTGGTCAATAATGAGGATGACTCCACCATGAGTTGGGAATTCAGTAATTACACTCATACCACGAATGAACAACTTTATATAATGCATAACAAGACTCATCAGTATGACTGGGAATATGAAACTAAATTAATTTTGTCCACAAAAGACATATACGATATCTACAATTTATTTTATTCGACACCCATTTGTATGTTCCATGAGATCAACGTCGGCAAAAGAGAGTTCAGTGAAAAAGCTATTCCCATTGAGTGCTACAACACAACTGATACGGCAGTGAAAGCCCTGTGTTCTATCACATATGATGGTAAGTTTATTGTGGTGTCAAGTGATAAATTCTTCACCTATGAATTATTGGTAAATTCTAACAATTTGATGTTAAACAAGTATTTTTTCAGGTCCTCAGATATTAAATCCTTGTGATGAAGGATTCCAGGGTGTCTTTTGTAATGAAACAATCAAAAAAACAACTGGTAAATATAAATTAAAAAAATTTTCATATCAAATTTTTATGATTAATTTTTCAGAGTTTCCACCGTTGTACAATACGAGTGTAGCATGCGCAAATCTGAACTGCAGTGATCACGGTGTGTGCGTGGAAATTGATGGCAAGTATACTTGCAAATGCAATCCAGGGTACACTGGTAAATATTGTGAAAAAGGTAAATTATTTTCTAAACGTATGAACGACTGCCCTTTAAATTTAAACTTATCTTTGAAGAACACCGCCGATTTGTTGATCCTCTGGGCTGCATGAACGGACCGTTTTGTGGAAGCAATGGCGAATGCTATCAGTCAGGAGATGACTGGAAGTGTGCCTGCCATCCTGGTTTCACAGGCATTAGATGTGAAGAAAGTATGTGGAAAAAATTCTTTCAGAAATTAATGAAATAGAAAATCAAACGTTATATCTAAATTTTCAGGCATTGATCTTTGCGAAATTTACAATCCTTGCTTAAATAAAGGAAAGTGCATAACTGAGAACGGGCGATTGCGGTGCAAATGTGACAGACACCATGTCGGCGAATTTTGTGACTTCCGTATGTTCTAAATATTTCAAACTGCTTTCGAAAATAATATTGATTATTGAATGTTCTTTTAAAGACGTCAATCCATGCACTAATGAGACCATAAACTGCGGTAAGGCCGGTCGATGTGTCAGACTGAACAGCACAGAGAAATGCTGGTGCAGTGCCGGTTTTACCGGAAAAGAATGTGAAGAAAGTGAGAAACAATTTTGTCTTTAAAATATTTTCATTTTATGAAACAAACAAATAATTTTCAGAAGTGGACCTATGTGACGAAAATAATATGTGCAATTTCGCTAAACAGTGTTTAACAGTACATGAAGAAACGCATTCTTACATGCAATGCAAATGCAATGATTGGGAAAGCGGAAAATATTGCACACAGAGTGAGTGAAACAAATAAAATTTCTTATCTGATAATTGATATGTAAGGGATAATTTTAATTTCAGAAAGAGACACTTGTCGCAGAAAAGGTCCTTGCTTATCACGAGGTGTATGCGGACTTTTAGATGACGATTCATACATATGCCATTGCAAACAAGGATACCACGGAAAATTCTGCGAAATAGAACGTTAGTTTATTTAATATGCATTACACATACAGAGTTTTACAATTTATTTACCATATATTATAATATACTATTTCAACTCTAGGTATTCATGCGTGCGACGACAATTCTACTTGCGGAGAACACGGAAAATGCATTCGATTAGGAAACGATTTCCTTTGTCAATGCAACTTCGGGTTTACTGGAAAATATTGTGAAACAAGTAAACAGCATTTATTATGCAAAAAATAACATATAATTTTGTATAAATGTATTTTTAGGATTAAATTCATGTGAATTTAAACCTTGTGGTGCAAACGGAAAATGTAACAGAAAACACAATGGTTATGAGTGCATATGTAACCCTGGATATACTGGACACTTTTGTGAAAATAGTAAAACATACAGCATGTTTGAAGAAAAGCAAGATTTCATAAGGATATTTTATTTATAGCAATTGATATGTGCTACACGTTAAATCCATGCCGCAGAGGAAAATGCCTCAACAAGATCAATGGGTTCTATTGTATCTGCCCAGAAGGTTATATGGGGATGGCATGTGAACAAAGTATATTATCACGTTACATCTTTGTAAACACTTTCAACTGAAATTTTGACTTTTCAGAATACGAAAGCTGCAATTCAGAGCTGTGTCTTAACGGAGGAACATGTTACATGGTTGGAGAAGAACTGAAATGCCACTGTCTGCCAGGATATAAAGGCGCCAACTGTGGAAGAAGTAAATGAAAAAATATAAAATGAAATTTAAAATAGCTCAAAATGTACTTTTAGAAAATAATATATGCAAAATGCATAGAAATATTTGCGGTGACCACGGCAGATGCACCTATGATGACATTGACGGACAGATCAAATGTGTGTGCAACATAGGCTATGATGGAAAATACTGCGAGAAAAGTGAATCATATTTGAATTTTATGAAAAAGAAAATAATTGACTCGTTTTAGAAGTCACCAGTTGCTCCAATGGAAATCCATGTAGATATGGGAACTGTACACTTGGTGAAAATTTTTTCACCTGTCAGTGCCCTTCAAATGTTACAGGAGAACTGTGTGAAATTGGTAAAGCAGCTGAACAATGCAAAATACATACATATATATGTAACTGTGAAATTATTTTTTTAGGAAGTCCAGCGAATGATGACACTGAAACAGACATTTCTGATGATGAAGATATTCTAGACGATGAAGTCGATGATGAGATAAGTAATAGTGGCAAAATTCTTTATCGTACATGCTGAACTTGATCATATCAATGGTTTAACTGTTTAGAACATGATAAAACGTACTTTTCCTTACTGGCGACAGCATATGGCATAGCAATTACTGGTTGGATAGTCGCTATAGTCATGTTGTTGAAATATTTGAAAAATAAGAAGACTGTAATTAATTGAAATATTTTAAACGAATTTTACATTCATGCACTTTTGCTTTTTAGCCACCTCCAACAGCAACCGAGAGTGTTACTGCCAGCGCAGGCAACAGTGTCAAAGATGAACCCAGTAAAACCTTTTTGAATAATTATTTTCTAATAAATAGTGCTTTTATGTACTGCTTTTTTATTTTAGACAACGGTTCAAAATCCAAGGCATGTGAAGCTTAAGCTGTTGAAAATTAAAATTTCTACTGACCGATTCACCATATTAATTTTAATCACCATTAATTATATTCACTATATTAATTTTAATCAGCATTAATTATATTCACTATATTAATTTCTCACATTGTTTTATTATTATTTTCTCATTCATAACATTTTATACATTGTTAACATTTTTCAAATAAATAACATAATATTTGACGATGGTTTTCAAAAATATACAAAATCCAATTTTACAAGTATAAAAAATATTTCTACTAATCAGAGATTGAAATGTGAAACATACGCGGCAATTGTATAATTATCATACAATCATGCACATGCAGCGATACCATCCTTATTAAAAAGCGGAAAAAATTAAATAAAAAAAGTAACTACTTAAAGTTTTATGCCGACAGATTGCATTGAATTTGCCAACCACGTAGGGTAGTCTTCTTTCGGGTAATGCAGTTTTAGAGTATCTTTAACAAATGTATCGAATCTTTGTTCAATAATACTTTGACGAATCTCTTTCATTAGCATAATCTACAAATAAAGTATTACGATATATTTTCTTAAAAGTATTCAATTTGCCTGGTAATGTAAATTATGAATGGTGATCAAATGGCAACCAATAGTTTCGTGAACGGCCACAGAACATAAATAAGATCGAGTAAATGTTTTACATGTGTAACAATCACAGCCTTCCTGTATCGATTTGAAATCGGTAGAGTATTTTGCTTTTTTCAAATTCAATGATCCACCAGGAATTAATGCTCTGCCGAAACGCTATAAAATTATATATAATAGAGCAATAAGGAAAAAATACAGCAAACTGACAGCAGTTCTCGTCGGAAAAACACAATCAAACATGTCCATTCCCAAAGCGACACAAACCAGCAAATCAACTGCAAAGCCAACTCCCATCAAATACCGAGGTTTACAGTCCGGTAAATTATCACCACTGATGCTAACCATGCGCCAAAATTGATTTTTGTCTTCACCACCGCTCAGTCCACCAACTGCATAGCCAGGACAATTCCGTTGACAAATTTCTGAAAATTCTGTATAAGTAAAAATCTAATAATTAAAAAATAATTTTAACCTTGGGCAGATTTTATCCTCAACGTTGGATCAAGGCCTCCTTGAACGATTGGAAAAAGATTCTGCTCATTTGGTCTGCGGTTAGCAGCAATGCATCGATCAAGCCAACGAACAGACCTTAAATGCTAGTTTCTATTGAAATGTATTCGTTCCAAGTAATTGAAAAATAGTCAGTTCATTAAACATGCAAATGTGTACCTATACATAGCTTCTTCGACCCGTGGACCAACGGTCAACGATGGCACTACATCATCTAGCTGCATAATGATATCCGCACCGAGAGAATTTTGAATTTCTATAGATCGTTCGGGACTCAGTAGCATTTCTTCTTTAGTATGCGGAGAGATAAAATGTACACCTTCCTCAGATATATTCATCAACTTTGCAAGTGATACCATCTGAAAGCCGCCACTGTCCTACAAATGTGAAAAGATTTTAAAAAACTGCTTCAGAAATATGAGCAAAACTTATTCCTAGCAGTGTTTTATATTTAGATAAAAATGAAATTACTGTAAGTATGCATGAATTCCAGTTCATAAATTTGTGCAGTCCACCGGCCATTTGTACTGTTTTTGAACCCTAACAAGAGTAACGCTACAAAAGAAAAGAAAAAAAATAGAATTTACAGGTCTGTGTCCAAGGTGGTAAGTATTGCTAAGAAGTAAATTATAGCCGAGGTCTTTCAACTGTTCGGTAAGAATGCCTTTTAATGTTCCTTGAGTTCCGACTGGCATAAATACAGGAGTTTCTACAACAGCTTTGGGGAAATTCAAAACACCTGCTCTCGCTTTTGTAACATGACAACGAGCTATCACTTCAAATTTAAGATTACCACTCATTTCACCTTAAAAATTAAAAATTTATTCATTCACTTTTGCTCAATCAAATAAATTTATTGAAATAATTGATGTATAAACTGACAACGTGGTGTGATAAATGACAATTCAGTAAAATATATAATTTCATTTTTTATGCATTTTTCAAATTAAAAGATTATATTTAAATTAATAACATGATACGTCGCAAAATATGTTTAAGAAAAGTTAAAGAAAATAAAGTTTAAATTACAGTAGGAAAACATGTTTTCAAAATGTATTAAAAAAGGAAAATGGCTTCTGTGATGATATTTTAAAAAAAATTATGAAGAGTAAAATTTTTTAATAAAGTAATAAAAAGCATCAAAGACGGAGTATGTGAGCAACAGCAAAAGCACAAATAAAGAAATATAAATATGCAATGTTTGAAATGCTCAAAACAAGTATAATATTTCAATCGAAATTATAAATTGAATTTACAACAATTTGTACTACAACTTGTTCTTGAAATCCACACCATAGCACTGTTTCAACTTTTAAATTAAATTCACATGAAACAATATCAAAGTTGTATATTCTGTTTTGCATATTCAATTTTTCATATTGATAAATTTTGATTTTCAGTATATAAATTCAGATGATCAGAACAAACTTGAATATTACAGTACATCTGAAAGGTGCCCACGTTTTGCATATGTTTGACATTGATTGTTACGCATGATGGAAACTTATTATGATGATATTTCACGTTTGTCTCTTGAATCTTCAGCAGACGAACCGCCAAATTTGGTAATTCCAGGTTGTGTTATTGTGGATGGGCAGAAGTATTTGCGGTGCGTTATTTTTCACTTTTACTTTGAAAATTGGAAGCTTTAATTGAAATTATTTCACCGTAAATAGCAATGATTAGAAGTTCATTGAACGGTTGAAAGCGCTGGCTATTTCAAAAGTCGACGTTTTTACCAAGACGTGTGTTGTAAAATTTGTTCTAAATGTAAATGCCATTTGATCTGCAATTTTTGAAAGATTACAACATTTTGTTTTGATATCGTTTATATTAGAAAAATATTTTATTTTTTTCGACGGAATAATTTTAATTTTGTCGTTCATTTCATTTCAGTGGTCATGGGACATATTTCAACGACAACGGTGAGCTGTTGGTCAGTACAGTTGGCATTGCGAAAAAAACGAACAAATTTATTTGCATTGAAACGGTTCGATCTCGCTATTGCGGTTCAGTTGGTGATTATGTTATTGGCCGTGTTGTTGAAGTGCTTCAAAAACGATGGAAAGTGGACGTCAATGCTCGTTTGAATGCTATACTGTTGTTGTCTTCGGTTAATTTGCCAGGAGGCGAGTTGGTCGGTAGTTAATTTAGAAAAGAGAAAGAAATTTAAAATTAAAATTAAAATTTAGAGACGTAAATCTGAAGAAGATGAACAATGGATGCGGGAAAATCTTGTCGAAGGCGATTTGATTAGTGTTGGTTTTGTTGTTGTTGTTGTTTTGAGCAATTTTTACATATTCATATTTAGGCTGAAGTGATGAGCGTTTACGCAGACGGATCTCTATCATTGCAGTTGCGCGATATTCATCGCAAGGTGAATTTTTTACAAGTTTATTTAAATTTGTTGTTTATTTTTATATGTAAAATTGCTTCATATTCAGCTTAATCAAGGTGTCCTGGTGTCGGTTCCGTCCTTTTTAATAAAAAAGAGAAAAGTACATCTGCATCACTTTCCTTGCAAAGTAACAGTATCATTTGGGATAAATGGAAATATATGGATCGCTCCTACAGACGAAGAAGAAAAAGATTGCAGCAGCAGCGGTTTTATGGATATAATACAAGTGTGCAAAAGTACTGTTTGAATAGTGAATTGTTGTAGGACAGTTTAATTTTAGCCATTAACATATGATACGCACGACAATATTGCCCGTTTTCGAAATTGCTGCTGCTTGTTAGCCGAGAACAAAGTGATGCTGTTTGAAAAATCACTCTGGTTAGCGTATGAATACTCCTTGGCGTATAAGGTATTGTGATGCATTCAAGTGCACAGAAATTGTCACAAGTACAACTTTGTTTAAGGTGAACGAAATTCTCACCGAATCGTTGAAAAAAGAAATTGCCAATTATGTCCGAGATCAAATTCAAACTTCACTGAATTTTTAAAATTGAAATTTATTTATTTTTGATTAGTAAATCACAAAAATACGTTTGTTTATTTAAATTTATTTGTATGAATTTCATGTTTACATTGATTTTTGTTGTTGAATTGTATTAATCTATTTGAAAAGAAAAAACATACAGAAGAAGAAAAAGAAATTCAAGTTGGCACGCGTGTGATGGCTTCGATACTTTTTCCCGAAGATCGTAAAGGTATGGCAATTCAGCTTGGTAAACTGATTCACCAGCTCGTCGAGCAGAAACGTCTGGAGAAAAATTACTGCGTCATCGGTTTATCAGGTTTGATTATTTATTAAAAATTTATTGATTAAATATTTTTATTTTTCCAAATCAGGCGGAAGCATGCCGGATATCATGGCCGAAGCGTTGCAAGCGGTCAACTGCGATTTCAAGCACGTCTGGTTCATATTCTGCGACGAACGCCTTGTACCGTTTTCAAGCGACGAGTCCAACTACGGTCAATACCAGCGCAAAGTCATCGCTCCAATTCCGGCCATTCAAACGGCCAACTTTCTTCCCATAGATCCGGATTTGAACCGTGAGCATACTGTCGTTTTTTACTTGATTATACAATTTTTTTTGTTTAATATAAATTTTTTCAGTCGACGATTGTGCAGCAGATTATGAAAATCGACTGAGAGAAATTTTTCAAAATCAACTCGTCAGTTTTGATTGCTTTCTTTACACAATTTGCGTTTTATTCTCTTGCAATTTAGGAAAAATCCGGTGCCCAATTTCCCCAAATCGATTGTCTCCTTCTCGGCATCGGTCCTGACGGTCACATTTGTTCACTGTTTCCGGATCACGCGGCTTTGAAGGTTATTGTTTTTGTTTTTGTTTTTTTCTTGAAAAAGCAGCGAAAAATTTGTTTATTTCACAAAACAAACAGGAAACCAATCGTTGGGTTGTACCTGTTGGCGATTCGCCAAAGCCACCGCCTCGACGTGTCACGTTGACTTTGCCGGTGATTAACAACGCCAGTCAGATCGTATTCGTAACCTGCGGAGCTTCCAAAGCTGACATTGTCGAAGTAAGTCAATTTTGCCCTTGTGGACAAGATTTTTTTTTGGTTATGCTTCAGAAAAATTTTGTATACATATTCATATTTCCAATATTTGCATATTTATTCGAATTTTCTTGCGCAGAGAATTATTAACAGGAAAGATCCATTCCTTCCTGCAGTGATGGTGAAACCTACGACCGGTCGGTTGTTGTTTCTCTTTGACAAAGAGGCGAGCTCGAAATTGCCGAAACTTTCAAAAAGCGAAATCACCGAATGTCGTTCCCTTTCATCCACTAAACCGTAGATGAACAAATTTTTTTTCTTTCAAAACAACGTTCAGCTACTGAATTTTCTTTTTCTCTTCCAGAAAAAAATTATTAAAATTCCGTTAATCAATCATAAATTTATTAATTATATCGGTTTTGTTTTTTCTTATTTCAAAATTATTATTGTTTTTATTTCATACTGTAACGTGAAAGAAAATTGTACTGTGTGATGTGTGTTGTTGTTGATTTTCAAAGTTGATGATGATGATAATTCAACTTCATTTAGCGATTGTTAAGCAATTTAAAACATTTAATAATGATAATTTAGAAACATAACTTTAAAATAATATATATATATATATAATATGTATGTATCAATTTTAGTTATGTTAAATAAATGAAATTATGCTTGCATTTATGTAATTTTTTCTTTTTGTTTATACTTCTTTCTGTTTCATTTTTCTCAACAAGTCTGGTTGGAATTTAAAATCAATTCTTGGATGTGTGGACTAGAGCAAGACGGGCAAATTGCGGCCACTGCGTACCTGTGCGTTTCGAAGTCCATGCTTTCTACGAGAAAATGGTAAAAACAATCAAATTATGAATCTTTTTAAAATTTGAATAATTGTTGCTTGGTAATTATTGTTTGTTTGTTTGTTTGTTGAGAAATGTTTACCGTTTTTTTTTGTCAATTTGTTCATTCAATAAGGAGAAAACAAATGAATTGAACAAATTGCTTACTTGAAATGATGAAACGTTGTGTTGCTTCATCTTCTTGTTGTTCTTTTTTTTCCATTTCTGCTTGCATTTGTTCTAGCTGATGCGCATCGTAGTCGCCAATTGATTCAAAAGAACGTGAAACGCAGTTTGACATGGTCACTACAATAACCAACGAATGTGAACAATTTCAATTCAGCAGAGTTGATCAACTTGATCATTATTCATTAATTTTCATCTATACAATTAACACTACCAAAGATACACACTGCAATTATATCCTTCCACGAAAATATTCAACAGTAAATATTATTTTTTTAAATTTTACGTATGCAAATATTTTGAGTTATTATTATTTTGTTTTTTTAATTATTTCATCGTTGAAAAATATGAAAGAAGAATTATTACCAAATCCGGCGATCAGTAATCCAACGCTGACCAAAAACGCAAATACGCCAGCAAGACGTGCAACTTTGGTGAGGTTCAGATTGGTTTCGTAATAGAAGAACCCGTAGCAGGTAAGGAAAATACCAATAAGCAGAAATGCGAAAAACATGCACAACAAGAGCCAGTAGACATTTTTGGGCGGTACTTCACGAAAAGTTTGTCGAATTGTTTTCGGTCTGCGGTTCTTCATGTTATTTTTTCCACAATTATAAAATATCTATATGCATATACATATATATTATAATGCTGCTTTCTTCTTTTTCTCCAATTTTATCCGCTTGCTTGCATCAGTCGGTTGAATTTGCTTTGGTTTTGTTCCAATCTAAAATTGCTCCTCTGACGAAATTCGATTTTCTACCACCAAGCTAATTTTATATATAGCATTTAAATATAGATAGATATATATTTATGTGTGTGTGTGTGTGTGTGTACGTTTATGTACAGCAGCTGGCAAATTCTCAGCTTTAAATTACCTTTGTTTCCGGTAGACCAGAGCCAGCCGGCTCATCTGCGTGGCAACGTAAATGTGATTTGTCAGTCGTTGAAAGGCGACAAATTGCCACGTCAATGGCAAGCTTTTTCAACTTTTCAAGCAAGCAAAATTGTCCAACTAGCCCAGCTAGCCCAGCTATTTGGCTATTAACGGCCTGGTTCAATTGCTCATAACTGAACTGACTAGCAACTCTTTCATTGCCCATATATATATATATATATATATATGTGTATGAGTATACCAGCTAGTTGGACTTGAAGCTTTTCTCAGTGAAACAACAACATGTGATGAAAAAACGGATTAAAGCAAATGCTCCATTACAGAATGTTGTCTTGTTTCATGGGGGTTTTTCATTTAATTTTAACTTTGTTAAAATTAAAATTTTTTCCTGTTTTATATTTCTCACGTATATATATAAGCTGACATATTTGCCATGCAGCAGCTTTTTTTTCACAAATTTCCGTATATGCTTCGTTGACTTCTATTCAAAGCAGTAATGTAATAGTTTTGCTTTTTGAGTAATTTTCATTTTTCCACTTTTCAATAAGAATGTTCTTTGTGTATCAAGAAGAGACTGATGATTGAAGCTTGCTTGCATTGAATATTTCAGTGCAGAATTTGGCCAATTGCCTAATTTGAATTTGAGTTTTAGTAATTTTTACATTTAGTTGCAAAAACGAAGGAAAAAGTTGAAATTTTGTTTCTGATGAGATCTGTTGTTATTGGGAGGAGAATGAGGTAGTTTTTGATTGGAAGATTAAATCCGTTTCTGATTGATCAATATTGCATTATCTTCCATTAGGCAAGTTGGACAAAATTATTTTTTCATCATCGAATCAGAATTTCTGTATTTCATCTTTATCATACATATTTATGAAATGTTTAAAAAATATTTGCCATATTTATTCGATGATTTTATTTAATCCATTTGTTTTTCTTCTTGAATAATTTTTCTCGTATTAATTTAACGATTGTAAAATTGTGGATAATTTTTTGCGAGATGAATTTAAATTTGCATGTGTTGATTTCAAGGAAACTGTTTTTTGTTGACAAGGATTGTTGTTGTTGTTGTTGCTTTGCTTTGGAAATGGTCAATTTCCATTGTTTGTATGAATTTTCCACAGTATCTATTTGCATTTCTGGAAAAGGTGGGTCAGATATCTGAGTATGCTAATAGATGCAATGCAAAAAACAAAAAACAACAACAACAACAACAAAGAATCGAGATCCCGCAACTTTTGATTTGTGCTTTTCACATGTGAAAAAGATCAATTAAGCTTTTCAGCGTGCTGTGCGTGTGTGGGGGTCTTTTGCGCTAGCGGATGGCGGACATAATTTGCGTTGACGTTTGAATTGAATTAAAAAGCATCGGCTTGGCAAAAGTCCGCCGGGACCGCCGCCGCCGCCTGCGGTTGTGGCTCAGTGAAGTTTGGAACCAGAAGTCGCGGACTAATTGAGAATAGCGACTAAAATGATTTTCATGCTTGCTCAATATGACAACTTTTATTATGCATATTTCAACCGATGGAAATGGTTGAAAATAATAATTATAATTATTAATTTTTGTGTTTTTTTTAATTAATAGCAACCGAAAAAGAATTTTGGTCGAATAAGAATTTTTGCTCGCGCTTACATTGGGCCAAAGTGGTAATAAATTTATCACTGTGTTATTATCACTTTGGAGATAAATGTTAGCTATTTAAGCTGTTGATTTTGAAAGTAACTGGGTCAGTTCATTCGTCGTATTTCTTTCATATTCAGCTTTTACAGCACACGGACACACATATTGTGAATGCATTAAGAATCACTTTGACTGATGAAAGCTATTCTGCTTGCATGCCTGCTCGCTGAACACGACTAGCAGGCACTACTGACGTTGCGCGTGGCTAATTTGCCTTTGCTTATACTATACTATACTATATCCATCTATCTATGAAGTATATGTAATTTTTTTTCTCTCCCTCTCTCTTTCTTTCTCTTTTTACCTCAACTATAACACAAATCAATAATATAGAATTTATAAATAAATTTCTGTTTTTAATATTCCATAAATTATTATCAAAGAAAGTAGTAAAGTATATTGTTGTATGCATGCATGCCAGCATGCTTATGTTTGAAAAGCTTGTTTTCATTTCGAGCAACTGTTCAGACATTCTTTTCTTTTCATTTGTTTACTTTTATTATGCGTAATAAATTATGAACAGTTGTATTGTTAGTATTTTGTGTACTTTTGTTTTGTTTTTTAAAATATTATTATTTCACTTTTGACTTTTGTTTTTAAATTATAGACGATTGTAAATTTTTTCTCCATTCAAATTTCTCCACTTCAAATTGACAATTTTAATTGATGAATATTGAAAATTGTGTAAATTTTATTTTTTTTTTGTAGAAGAAGAAGGAGAAAAATGTTGTAATTTGAGAAACAAGAAGCAACCGAGCAAGCAGGTGTGTCTGCTGAAAGCACATTCAACTTTGCAACTTTCAAAAGTGGCCGTCAATTTGTTGTAATTGGATCACCGCAGCCATTTCCACTTCTACAACTGCTACTACTATTACTGCTTTTACTGCTTCTACATGCGGAGCACTTTTGAAAAAAAAAACATTATGTAAGTTCAATTTACTGGAACTCTCACTCTCTTTGAAAAGCGTTGAATCAATGCCGGCAGTGTTGCTAAAATCCATTCACATTGCACTTGGGGGCTATTTTAGCTTGGTGCAATCGATGTATGCTTGTTTATTAGTTATTTTTCATATTCTTTGAAATGTGACAAAATTCATCTCTTTCTTTGACTTTGTCAAGAGAAAATTTCTGTGTACACCCTCCCCTCTCCCCACCGCAAAAAAATGAATTTTCAAAAATTAATCATCATTATTATTATTATTATTATTATTATAAATAGCCTGCTAATCGTCGTTCAGTGTTACTAAAAGGCGAATAAACCAGCGACAGTCGTTGGATAAGTTTATTAGAGTAAGATTTCAATTAGCCAATTAGTTCTATTTGAGGAAGTTGGATTACTGTAGAAGTTGTCGGTTGGTCGTCAATCTCTCTCGCAAGACGGTATTGATGTTTATGATAGATTTGTTTGCTTGTCGTTTTCGACTTTTAGATTCGCATAATTTCATCTTTCACAATTCCATTGTTTCTTTTGTTCAGTTCACTGTGATTTATTTTTATTTTTATTTGTTTCATTTAATCCGAATTCACGACATTCCATATCTGTCTATCTATCATCATCATTTGATCGAATCCAAAATCAAAATTCTCATTTATTATACAAATTTTTAAATTTTAATTCACTCAACGAATTAAACTATTTGTTGTTGTTTTTTTTTAATCAAGACATTTATTTATTTTTTTATCCAAACGCAATTTTTGCGCAACATATTTACTGTATAGATATTTTTTGTATGTTTTAAAGTTACGGTAATTTTGATTGTAACAGATTAATGATCGATGATAGGAATTTGTTTTCAGCTTGGTCGTTCTGCTATTTTCTTCATACTAATGAGATGAAGACACAGAAAAATGTGCCTGCGACCGCACAATCAACGTTTTACACATTTGAGAGATTCTTGCAGATTCAATTATCATCATCACTGGTAAGCACGCTTAATGATACTGACAAATTGATGTGAACTTTCTTTTTTTAATGATCAATTAAAATTGAAATGCATAATTTTGACATGCGTAATATATAAGTTGCTTTTTGTAAAATTTTTGATGAATTAATCAAAGAGATGGTGAACAAATTTTATTATTTTTTTAAATAATGTCAGTAAATTTGATTTCAAAGTGAATAAAATTTTTCAATTAGAATTTTATTAAAAAATGATTTTCAGAGATGATCAACTTGGGATCGTTTATTTCATTAATCGCTGAAATGTCAATCAAGCACAAATAATCCTGCGAAAAGTGTTTTAATGGGGAAGATGAAAAAAAATTAAATCTCAATTAAGTGCAAAATTTTGCTGCGTAATGGAATATAGGATGGGGAATAGTGTTCTGGTGAAATTATTTAACAAGACACGAATGACATCATCGTCGTTTGCGTAAACGTTCAGCTATTGCTTTTCTTTTTTTTTCCTTTGAATTAATTTTAAATTAAATTTTTTATTTATGTATATTTTTCAATAATTGTCAAATTGACTGCAGTTAGCAGTTAGCAGTTGGTTGTGGGCCATTACCTCTACTGATACTTTACTGCTGCTATTGGTGCTGATCAGCGCGCTTTACCAATTTCAAAAAGTAGACAAAACAAATCCATCGGGAAAGGGGGGGAAGTTAGCTCAATTATTTATTTATTTATTTATCTCCATTTAAAATCTGTAATCAATTTGGCAGAAAAAACGCATACGGTGTTCGATCAATGTTCCATTGATCGAGCAGATGAAGAAATGCTTGCCATAGGCAAAGGCCAGGCAATGCGACTATTTTTAATTTATTAATAATTTCAACTATTTCTCTTTTCTTCTTTCTGTATATTTTTTTAATCAGAGTCGACTTTTTTCTATTACATTGAAAAAATATTATTCATATTGATTGATGATTATGTTGTAGAAAAATTGATGTTTGATTTTACAGTGTTTTTTGTGTTGTTTTTGTTTAAGCTAGAATAAAGGTGTGGTTCATCACGACTTGGTTTGTTACGGTTGTGATTTTGAGAAGCACAAGTTTTTCATTTTTCTTCTTTTCTTCTCTTTCCCTTTGCACAACAACTACAATTACGGACGACAGCAATTGCAAATCATCGCCATTCATCGGTAATAATTGCATGATAAATGAATTGATCAACATGTATATATATGCATGCATGTATGTATGTGTTTGTGTAAATGTGCATCTTTTTTCTCTTTTGCATCTTTCGCGCAGGCCTTGAATACCTCAGGAAGGAATGCTTGGTGGGGTCGTTTGGATGGTACTGTTGTGTTTGGTTGGTGCCCAACTGGAAAACAGCGTTGCGGATGATTTCACTACGCTCGAATCCTGCGCAAACGATTCAACAATTATAGATCTACTGCTCAAGTCCAACTTGTACAACAAGCACCGTGTTCCGGATCCGAACGGTGTTGTGGTGATGGTGGAATTTTGGGTTCAAGAAATCAGTTCCGTCTCTGAGCTGACATCCGACTTCGAAATGGACATCTACGTGAACGAAATTTGGATGGACAAAGCGTTGCGCTTTGACGCCATGAATCCTTGCAAGCAGAACATCACTTTGTCGCATCATGTTTTCGACAAAATTTGGACGCCCAATTCTTGCTTTATTAATAGCAAAATGGCTTCAATTCATGATTCACCATTTCGAAACATCTACTTGACCGTCTACTCGAACGGTACAGTTTGGACCAACTACAGGTGAGACCAGGGGAATTCTCGTTCGCTTAGTGGTGGATATTATTTATATCGTTGTGAATATTATAATTTTTATTTAGGGTAAAAGTGCGTGGTCCGTGCAGTATGGATTTGTCTTCATTTCCTTTGGACAAGCAAAAATGCACGCTCATTTATCAGAGTTTCAATTATAACAGCGATGAGGTGAAAATGCGCTGGGGCGAGGGCAAAGTGTTCCAAATGAAGCAGTTCAGCTTGCCAGATTTTGACTTGGTCAACATTTCTACTAGAGTGGAAATTCACGTAATTCATATTTGTTATGCTTATTTGAATGAACATATTGTTTTTCCAGTACAACTTTTTTGCTCATTATTATTATTATCTAAAATTCAAATCATACAAATTGTATATTTTGCTTTTGCAGATTTCACCAGCTGGAGTATGGGATGAATTGTACGTGACGTTCACTTTTCAAAGGAGATATGTTTGGTACGTGCTGCAGGCGTACATTCCAACCTATTTGACCATCTTCATCAGTTGGGTTAGTTTCACACTGGGTCCGTATGCAATACCGGCTCGTACGATGCTCGGTGTAAATTCTCTTTTGGCGATGATCATGATGTTTGGAAACATTATGCGCAATTTACCACGTGTCAGTTATGTAAAAGCAATCGGTAAGTGTAATGTAAATAATATATTATTGATTTGTATGTGTACGTTGTGAAAAAAAGAAAATCTATTCAAGAATTGTATTGTTGTAATTACCATTTATTCATTATTATTATTTTCTCTAGATGTATGGATGCTGGCATGCATGACGTTCAACTTTTGTTCTCTGCTCGAATTGGCGGTGATAGGCTATTTGACGAAGAATGCATCGCCGAATGAACTACCAAATCGTCGGCAGACCGACGACACAAAGCGATCTTGTCCAAGGCCGACAAGCAGCGGGTTTCTGATGCGCCACCCTTGGAGACAAGCGGTCGGTGCCGGTCCAACGCGAACCTACTGTTTTCAGAAGTGCTGGTCACTGCTTGGACCAGTATACATGGCGGAAAGAATTGATCGCGCTTCGTGTTTTGCCTTTCCGGCACTTTTTTCCCTTTTCAACATTGCTTACTGGAGTTATTACATGAACTCGTAACAAGATCCAGTCTGTCGAGTTCGATGTACAGAAATACAGAATAAAAAACACAAACGTGAATAATCTGACGTGTCATTTCTATCGTTTATTCATTGAAAATTGTTTTTCTTTAAAATCCATTTATACCTACGTATCATAAAAGGGGTACTGTGAAAATTGTAAAAATTATACTGTATTTAAAAAAATTTTTGAAATCATGTTTCAGAAATTTGTTCAATGAAAAATGTAGTGTTTTCTGACATTTTACGACAAAAACTTATCCACTGTATGTATGTAAAATGTTTTTTGGCCACGGATGAAGATCCGTCTGATGTCGTCGGTTATTGTTTCTTCTTTTATACATTTATCCACACATTTACACGAATGAAGCCGTGAACATTATTCGCTTAAGCTGACAAAGAACATGCCACGTGCAAAGTGTCAAATTTGTTTTACACTGCTTCCAAAATGTGCACTTTTTCTTTGTACTATAACGCGCGATAAACGTGGCGTGGGCATAGGATTAGAATAGCTTGTTGGAAGTGGAGGCAGTTGGGAGAAAAACCATTTCAATGCAAATGTTTTCCCATTTCTGGAAAATGGTGATAAAAGATTGGTGGAATTGGTCTGGCTTGTCCCAATGTAAAATGGAACACATGAATTGAGTGGAAAAGGCAAATTGTCGCACAGCGAATTCAACATTCAGCAACAGACCACGACTTGGAAGTATCTTTTTGAAGAGCTAAGCAGAACAAAGCTGATGCAATTTGAAAGAATGAACATGACCGCGAACCGAACACAACAGTTTGATGAAAAGCAAGCAGCTAATTCGAGGCCGTCAAAAAAATAGCCAAAATTGCCTGTTGGAAAAAAAACTGCATCTTGATTTGTCGGTGTTTCGAAAACAACAGGTATCACGATTTTGAAATAAATATTTTTTTACTTATTTTTTTTGTTTTTCAATATCTGCAATGAAAAGAAAAACATTCTGAAACAAAATACGCCAAATATTGGTTACAAAATTTGTACCTGCATTTTTACAGTTGAATTGTTGAACTAATTTTCACATTTTAAACATCATAAGTTGTGCAATGTTAGAAAAACCAGTTGCATCGATTGTTTTCTTGTTTTATAAAAATTTTATTACTGTCCAATAATGCAGGTATATGGGTAGTTTTTGTTGATTTTTAAGGCAGCATTGTTATGTTGGAAATAAAATTATTTTTATCAAATGAAAAGTAATTACGTTGAAAAATTTTGCATCCAAATATGTTCGAATAATGTTTGAATTGTCATTCCATTTACTTTTTATTTTCATGTACGGTACTGTTTTCTCTTGAAAGTCACAGAATTTCTACAGTATTAAATGGATTTTTGTCATAACATTTTGAAAGAAAAGTTTCCTTTCAGTCGTATAGTTTTATTTTATGAATGAAATGTATTGTAATTTTACCGAAACACTGCATAAATAATGGTAAGAATTCGGGTGATGCATTATTTGTTTGCTGTATTATCAAATGTGCATGTTCAAAATATTGTTGCAAAACATGAATGCATTCATCGTTAAATAAGTTGCGTAACTTTCACAATTTAAATTAGTTTGTATTTTCAAATAACGTTTGTTGAAATGCAATGCAATTGGTTATTTGTTTTATGCAATGCATTTTATTATCATGCTTGTATCGTGCAAACTAATCGATGTATCTATCAAGTTTATTGTTGCACTTTGTGCGTCTTATTATCTCTCATCTACAATGTTAGGTGAGCAAGCCTTCTCGTTTCCAGAATTGGTATTGTTTGTTTCTGCATAATGTTTTGTTTTCACAATAATAGTTGTTGTTCAAAGGTGAAAAATATTTTAGCATTTATTAGCAGTTGTTATGAAAGTTAATAATTACTTTTGCAAATCAGTTTGTTTGTATTTCTAGAAAAGTACTGTAATTGCATGTTTTTCAGGATATTCGAAGCTATTTTGGCACAAAGCCAACGAAAAAAGAAACACCTACAAGTGTAATGAATTCAGTGTTTTCAAGTGTAAATTGAAATAGAATTTTTAAATTGTATTTTAGAAAAAAGTGAAAACGACCAAGGAAAAATTAGCCAAAGCAGGCTTGTTATCTGGTATGAAATAGCGTTTGGTCTTGTATTGGACCCTCTAATTTTCTGAAATTTTTACTTTGACAGACAGTACAGATTCAGAGGAGCCGTTACCGTCCAAGATAAGCAGTCGGAAGAGAAATATAAACAGTAAAAATATTACATCTATATAATATTGATTGTTTCAATTTAAATTACAAATTAGATGAAAAGGCGACGAAAGTGACCGCAGTTGAAGTGCAAGAGCAGAGCGGCAGGAAAATTCGAGGCTCCAAGAAGCGCGTGATTATTGAATCCGACGAATCGCAGTTTGAAGATTCACCAAAAAAGGGTCGGTAGCTTTTTTTGTTTGAATATTTATTTATTTATTTATTTGTATTTTTGCTTTTGCAGTGCAAGCTGAGCCGTCGAAAAAGAAGAAAAGCAAGCGTTTGGAAAGTGAAGAGAAAAATGAATCGCTGAAGCCGATTGCAGTATCGGATTATTTTTCCCAGTCGTCGAAAAGGCACGGTAAAGCGTTTTCGAAAGTGTTGGACGAAGCGATGGCAGATTTTGTATATATTTATTTTTATTTGTGCATTAATTTATTATTATTATTGTTATTTGATTTTATTGAATCAGTTGTGCAATTTTTCGTCTAGGATAGTCCGGGTGCAAGTGGACCGAAAAAGAGGGGCAGGAAAAAGGCGACCACGCCCGATGTAATTGACGAAATTTTGACCGGTGCACAGCCAATGAACGTCGTCGAAACTGCGGCGCTCTCTTCACCTAAAGCATCCAAAAGCAAACGTTCCGCCGTCGAGTCTCAGTCGAGTAGAAATTTGCATTCAGAAATTGTTGTTCGTAAAATTTAACTTCATCCAATCAATTTTAGAGGAAAAGAAAAAAATTCCACCAGATAATAAAAAGACAATTGATTCGAGTAAGTTGTTATTTGTAGTTGTCGTGGTATGTTGTTTTGCATAAATCTGGCAATCAGGTTGTAGACTGTAAATTGTATGTAAAAAAAAAATTTTTTTTTTGAAATACATAATTTCCATTAAAATATGTATTTGCAGATGATGGGAAGAAAGCGGCGACAAAAAAGAAGCCAGTTCAATTAGCTGAATCTGTCGAGAAAAAGGGTGGAGGAAAAGATGGAAAAAGTACTATGAATAAAAAAAGTTGTTCACCAAAAACGCCAGTCAAAAATGATTCTTCAGTTGAAACGCCCAAAAAAGTGAAACAAACATCGAAACCAGCCACTCCCTCTTCATCTGGTATATATATGTAATTTTGTATTGTTTCATAAAAATATAATAAAAGATATTTTCTAAGCTGAAAAAAGAAAGGGAAAAGATGAAAATGAGAAATTGTCTGGAAGACCATCTTTCGGATATCAGCGATTTTTGCAACGTGAGGGTCCTCGAGCTTTGGGAACTCGAGAAATTCCGAAGGTGAATTTAATCAAGTGATCAGATATGCACGGATCATTATAAATTACTGCTATTATTTAGGGTGCCGAAAATTGTTTCCAAGGATTGACATTTGTACTTAGTGGAATTTTGGAAACGGTCGATCGAGAGGATGTGAAATTGTTGATTCAGAAATACGGTGGCCGAGTTACAGGCGCCGTAAGTAAGAAGACCGATTATTTGGTGGCCGGAAGGGACTGCGGTGAGACGAAAACAAAAAAGGTTTATTATTTTTAATTAATTAATATTAATTAATTTTTGAGAGAAGAGTCGAATGTTTAGGCCAAAGAACTTCGCGTTACAATTTTGGATGAAGATGGCTTTTTTGATTTGCTCAGCAAGCTGCCGTCTAAATCCACTGACAACGGCTTGACGACTACAGTTTCACCCGAGGTTTACTTGTTTGTTTGTTTGTTTATTTTAAAAGTTCTATTTTTCATTCATGTTGAAGAGCAAAATTTCTGGAACACCGAAGAAAAAAGCAAAAGTGATGATTGATGAAATTTCGTCGGATGTGAAATTGGATTCAACCGCCGACGGTGGTCAAGCTGTCATGTGGGTGGACAAGTACAAGCCGAAATCAATAAAGCAAGTCATTGGTCAGCATGGTCCGAAAAGTTGTCTCAACAAGCTTCTGAACTGGCTTCGCCATTGGAACCACTACCACGGTGATGGACAGAGGAAAAAATGTAACGCATATGCTCGCTTGCACATGCAGAAGAGAGGGGGAGAGGGAGAGGGATAGAGATTCACATTTGTGCATTTTGTTTCAGCAGTGGACAAGCGTTCTTCTCATGCTACCGACGACGGTGCCCAGTTCAAGGCTGCTTTGCTCTCTGGTCCCCCTGGCATTGGTAAAACCACCACTGCTCAACTCTGCTGTCAGGTACTTGTTGCATGTTTTGTTTTTTATTTGCGCAATGAAATGATGCAATATGTAAATAACAATAACAACAACAACATGCTTTTTGAGTATAAATAAATGCGCGCATTCACAACAACTCCAACGGGTGATTTAATAATAATGCCAATTTTTGCGAAAAATGGCCACATACAGCAAGAGCAGGCGCGTGTTGTATTGTATTGTATAAGAAAAAATGTATATTTATTTTTAGCAATTAGTTTAAAAACAATTTTTTTCTCGTTTGTTTGATTTGTATTTTTTGTTCAGGAGTTGGGTATACCGTACTTGGAGTTGAACGCTTCCGATTCAAGAAATAAGAAATTGATAGAAGAGCATTTTTCTGAATCGATCAAGTCACGTTCAGTTGATCAGTATTTTCGCGTCAACAGCAACGATGGAACCGAACGACGGTCGTCGAGCACGTTCTTCGATCATGTGCTCATCATGGACGAGGTGGACGGGATGAGCGGCAATGAAGATCGTGCCGGCGTCCAAGAGTTGATCGACTTGATCAAACGCACCCGGGTGCCGATCATTTGCATATGCAACGATCGTCAGAGTCAAAAGTTGCGCACTTTGGCCAATTATTGTTTCGATTTACGTTTCCACAGACCGCAGACGTTGCAAATACGAGTATAAGATTTTGAAAATTGTCATTTAATGGGCCACACCCACACACACGTTTTCTTGCTTTCTCTGCTATTTTTCAGAGCGCCCTGATGACTGTAGCTTACAAGGAGGGATTGAAAATTCCACCCCAAGCTTTGGATCAACTGATCGAAGGGGCCAATCACGACATCCGGCAAGTGTTGCACCATTTGAGCTTGCTTGCCGCTCAGAATCGTGGCATCGATTTCGACCAAGCTCGTCAAGCGGCTTTGCAAGCCAAAAAAGATACAACACAAGTAAGTCGATTTACATGTCTGTTGTTTTGTTTTGCTTATCGTCTTATATTATATTTATTTGTGTTGTAGAATATTTTCGAATCCACTCGTCTGCTTTTCAAGTATTCCGACGGCAGTCAGAAAAGCAGTTTCGACGATCGTATGGAACTGTTTTTTTCAGATTATTCTGCCGTCCCATTGTTTGTGCAAGAAAATTACTTGAACTGCGTGCCCAAAGATGCGGTGTAAGTGTATAATTTTTTTCATATTTCTCTTTCCCCCCCCCTCCCACTTTGATGATGTAAACGGATAATTTTCGTGTCATTTGAGCAACATTTTGCTTAAAGCTGTTGTTGTTGCCATGATTGAGAAGGCCATACTGAAAATGAGATGATAGATAATAATATGTTGTTATTTTTTCAAATGTGAACAGCATGTTTGAAAAATGTTTGTTTGCATTGATTTCAGAGATCAGCTTCAGAAGATGGAATTGTTCAGCGATGCGGCTGAGCTGATCGCTTTGGGCGACATTGTCGACAGACAAATTCGTACACTTTCCAATTGGTCATTGCTTACTGTGCAGGTTGGATACTGTGCTTACTTTTTGTTCTTATAATGATTTAATATCGATGCCTGCTTTAATTATTTCCCACGATAGGGTATGTTTTCTACGGCACTTCCGTGCGAACTGTTGAAAGGTTTTATGCAAGGGCAGATTGCTTTTCCAGCTTGGTTTGGAAAAAATTCCAAATATTCCAAGTTGAAACGCATCTTGCAACAACTAAGTACGCACATGACTCTCCAGTAAGCAGGATTGGATGATCGTATGGCGGATATATTTGTCGATTTTTGTGTTGTTGTTGCAGTATTTCGGCAACATCGGATGATTTGAACGTCGACTATTTGCCCAGACTGCGATCGGCAGTGGTGAAATTGCTCGTCGACAACGACGCCAAAGGGGCAGTGGAGCAGTGCCAAGCTTACGATTTGACTCGTGAAGATGTCGAAGCGATGATGGAATTGGGAATCTGGCCAAATCGACCGGATCCCATGTCCAGCGTCGCCAGCAAGGTTTGTGTCCACAAAAGCGGGAAATTACAATTAATAATATCGAGCACTGCACAACGACGGTGCGGTTTTGTTGTAGTCCAAAGCGGCATTTACTCGTGCTTTCAATTCGTCGAACCACTTGTTGCCCTATTCCAACGATGCTGCAGTGGTTGGAAGGAGAAAGAAAATGTTGTCAGCGGCATTCGATGGAATTCAAGAAGAAGCCGAAGATCCGTTCGACAATGGAGAGAAAAATCGTATGAAAAATCCACCCTCAGACTCTGAAGATGAGGAGGATGCTTCTGTGGAAATGTTTCGCGTGGTATGACTGTGACAGTGGCTTTTTTCTTGGAAATTATCATTGACGATATTGTTTTTTGCAACTGTTTAGACGAAACAAAAAAAGGATCATCAAGGTAGAGGCAAGAATAAAATAAATGATGATGAAGATGCGAAGCCGGCGAAAAGCAGTACTAATAAGCCAAGGAAAACAAAAAAGTCTTGAACGATGATGGGAGTGGGGGTGGATGTGCTTATTTTTCATTCACATTGTCTAATGTAATATTTGAGATTATTTTATTTACTTTATAGTTGGAAAAAATGTCTGTTGATACATTTTTAGAATATTAGAATAATATTATTATTTATTGTTGTTTGGTAGATTTGTTTTCCCGCAAGTTATACGTTCAACTGCAGCCGCTTTAGAAACAAACTTCCCCTATTATAGAGCACATTCTATGTACGTATACAAAAATGGTTGATGTACACGATTTGTCATTGTAGTATGCAGTGTAGCTTTTGACGCTTCAAATGCGCAATCACATCCAATAATGCAGCTATGCTTCGTGAAAAGTTTTTGGAATAAAACTTTTTCTAGCAAGTTTTAATTTTTATTATTTTCTAGTTTGACAAAAGAATAATTTTACATCTGCGTGGAAGTGAAGCGACCGTATTTTTTGTTTGTTGTAACTTTCGTCGTGAGCACTCGTAAATGGGATGTTGTGAAGCTTTGTCGTTTGCGAAGAGGAAAGTTGAAGGTTAATTTACAAAAATCAACTGATTTTGAAGTTACGAAGCGCACAAGCGCGGTATTTGTAATGTACTGAGTTTTTTTTCTAAAACATATATTTGAATGTTTAATAATTAACGCTTTATTTAGTGTTCGGATGGGTTTTAAATTTTTTTAAAATATAATTGTCATCAAACAGTCAGTGCAAGTGAACATGTGAGGATTAGAATAAAGGAAACTGAGAAATTTGTACACTGTTGTTGGAAAAAGATGTTCAGGTAACAATTTGGGAAAGTGCATGCAGCAATATAATGAGCACTGGAACATGCACGTTTGCACTTTACTTGTGTTTGAACACTGCTTGTTTCTTTAAACTTTACATTATACATTATTGAATTATTGTTTGTTTTAATACTTTTTTTATTTTTCATCTGTGGTAGAAGTATTTTCAAAACTTTTCAACAATTGATTAATGTGTTCTTAGTTTTTGTTGAATGGCAATTGATACAAATCAGAACTCTGCTTAGGTTTTCAAAGAAATAATTTGAAAAAAACATTCACTTCAATTGAATTGGACGGACAGTTTGGTTACTAATTGATAATATCGTTGAATTTTTAAGAAGGTTTACGTAGTTGAAAGTTGAAAGTAGATTTTAAAGAACGTTTAGCTTTAGAAATGTCACTAACTCCTCATCATCACACCGATACGTGAACCTGCAGTAATAATGATGATAATAATTTAGAATTCTTATTAATTTGGACAAAAAGTGATTTATCTTTTAGAATAAGTTCATGAAGATTGTCTTTTGTTAGTGAAAATTTTTTATAAAGCTCGTCTTTTGATAAACGAATCTGTGAAATATTATTGAATGCACAGCGTAGTTGTATGTATAGCAGTTGATTGATGGACGAGTGTTTTATTTTGTCTTATTTTATTTTATAATGATAATTTCTGCTGTGTTAAATATTAATCAGAATTATGTTCTTCGATTTGATTTTACTTTAAAATGGCAGGTGCGGCACATGCAGTGTTTATTAGCATTTGGTTGGGATTTTGTTGATTGTTCACTTGTAATGTTTTCGAAAATGAATTTTGTATTTCAATTTGAAGTATATCGAAAATTTGCACTAAAGTTCCATTTTCCATTCAATTCATATAATTTTACTTTCGATGCTCGTTTGCTACAATGTATCATCATCAGCCGTATAGCTTTTCTGCTATTTATTGACAAAGTATACCGATAGATTATGCGGGTTGAAATTTGTTGTAGCGTGAGGAAATTCCGTCATATAAATATTTATCAAATTATGCTCATACGATTCTACCAGAGATGCTTGTTAAACGTTGACGAGATTGTTCTCATCCACTGTTGTAAACACATGCTGGTGTAACGGCGGCATCGTGCTTTGAAGCCGTCAGTCAATCGAGGACACTGTCAAATATTGGAAATTCTTTGAAGCAACTCAGATGATTTATCCGAACAAACATCTCAGATTTTGATTGCGTTTAGTTTTCTGCTAAATTACTGTTTGCCAATGAGATAATTTCGAAATTTCGACATGATGAAGGTACCTAGAAGCTGGCTTATTTAATAGCGTTGTTTAATAGCGTATTCATGAGCTTGATTGTGCAAACCAATTTAACTGTTTGTGCACAGTTTTTGATCTCTACCGAAAATCAGCTTTTCGCTCATCTATTTACATCTTTCAAAACAGCCTCCACCTCTATTATGTTGTATTATTTTTTTTGTTTTTATTTTCTCATATGCATCACTTTTATGCAACAATGACAATGATAATGATGATGGTGAGAATTATGGAATGACTAGCTAATTATGGATCAGCATTTTCTGAACATGATGGAAATGAATAAATTGCATCTGCATGTAACGATTGGCGAAATGTTCGACCAGCTCGTCCGTCAGCAAGTCTTGTGTCTTTTATCATCGAAGTGTGAAAAGCGATCAGCACCAAACTGTAATAGATCGACTGGTCGGTAAATAAGACAAATCAGCGTAGGCAGAAGATGCAAACGACTTGCTTAGATGAAGCATCAGTCGATGGCCGGCTGAATAAACTCTGATTCTGTGACGTTCAGAAAGCAGTATCCGAAGTGGAAATTGTTGCACGGTATGGAGAAGTTCAGATTTGTAGACTAGCACTAAGGGAAACAAAAGGAGAGTCAGGGGACAGTGGGAGACAGACAAAGGCGAGAGGGAGAATGGAGGGAAATAGACCAGAGGCAGAATGATGAAGCAAACAGATTTGCATTACTATCATCAAAATATAGATAGAATGAAATGAACGATGAATTCTGGCGGATAAGGTCACCACGCTTTGGGTAAATAAAGCTAGTAATTTTCACTTAATCTTGCTAACAGGCGTCAGTAGCTTGGACAACAGAAATAACAAGCTTAATTTAGCCAATTTCGACGCTTTGGTAATTATTCAAGAATTGCACGACAGCAGTGATAATTTAGTAAGCACAAGGTTCAGCGCTAATTGTGAATTGCTAAGGTCCAGTTCCCTGGCTTGACAAATCGGTTCTCAACTGATGAGCAGATCTATTGCAGATTTCACTGCTGAACATTTTCAGTAAAAAATTATCGGTAAAAAAATTTTTCTTTCTAACTTGCATACCAACATTCTGCGAGTGAATAAATTTTCCATTCCAATAATTAATATTCATAATAATGATGAAAATCTTACAGTAAATAAGTAGTATTTTTATTCGTATGAATGAAATTGAAAATTACAACTTAATTCTATGTATACTCCACTGTTGTACTCATTGTCCAAACTGTAATGTATTCCACTGAAACTGGGTTTCATCAATTGACTAACTCAGTGTTAATGTAAATTTTGTTTAACATTTTATGGAAATTTTTGCTTAATCCAATGTTCAATTGAATTCGAGAGTGAAAGAAAAAGATTTTTCAAATATCTAACTTATGAAGAAGAGAATAAAAATAAAGGAGTGGATTTTTTAAATCTTTTCTCCAGATTGACAGTGTTGGTTGGTTTGAGTAATAACGATAGCATATCAGAAGTTTGGCTGAGTTGTCAAGAAGAATTCGAAACTTTCAAAACACAGCTATCGGTTCTTTACCAAGTCGGAAAGATTCTGTTTCACGTTCAGGTCAATACATCACTGCTCCTAGTTTTCAAGTTTCGAATTTCTCTCTACTCACAGCATGCTTACTATACAGGCATCCCTTCACAATGTGAACAATTCTTTCTTTATTCACATGAAAAACAGTTTAAATTTAAAAAAATTAATTATTGTTTCAAATTTGAAAAAATATGTATTATTTGATAATTTGTTGTTGTTGAATATATGTGTTCTAAAACTATTCGTGTTATTATTTCCTGATGTTTCTGTATGGAGTGTTTCATCGATATGTGTATATACATGTATGACACTGGGACTTTGTTTGTTATTTTAATTAATCTTTTGTTTTGTGATTAATATTTATTTCAAAACTGTGAACGTCTTGTATTGTTCTGTGAATGGGAAGAAAGCGAGAAATTGTAACATCGGTATATTTGTCAAATTACAATTTCACATTTGGAAAGGATGTATCATATATATATATGTATGTGGAAGTTTATAAATTTGATTTTCAAATTTGAGCAAAAGAATTCGGTAAAGATGACAAAACTTGAACGTGGTAAAGAAGCAAAGATTGCTCTTCTGAGAAAGCTCTTTTGAATGAAAAATCGATAGCCGTTTCCTTCTTGCTTTGGCTTAAGTCAACAAAGATTGTTGATCAGACCAAATTTTTATAGCGATGGTTATGCGTTGAGAAAATTATTTCATGAAATTTTTTTTTCACCACATGAAAACTTTTTATCAGTTGTGGATAATGTAATTTTGATTATTTGAAAAATAAGCGAGGTTTTGTGAAAATTTTCAAAATGAGGAAGTAAGTGAAAGATGAAAGAAAGATTCGTTTTTTTTGTGTTCATTATTATCGGATGAATTTTCTCTGTCATTAATAGTTGAACATTGTATTCACCGTTGCGTTGGGTGGAAAATTTACATATATTTTTTTGCATATAGTTGAACATTTATCGTAAAATTATTCAAATAGTATGTGTAATATTTGAAACGGAATTGGAATTTGTTGTTTTGCACATGCGAAACGAAATTGCATTTAATGAGCAGCATCAAGAATCAACATTTTGTTGAATTAATTTATAGTTTTTATAAAAATTTATTTTGCAAGACTGTTGCTAACTGAATTTTCAAGTTGTGATTTGAAATTTTTCCATGCTCCTCAAGTGAAACATTGCATGATTTGAAATTCCTCATACCTGATAATTTAAATAATTCGGTGAAATTTTTATTAAAAATTAATGTATAACTGCAGGTTATGACTAAAATAATGTACGAAGAATGATATGTAGAGCCATTTCTCATTATTAATTTCTACATGCGTGCTTTTATTGACATACATATGTATATATGTTCATTTTATTATAATTATTCATAAATGTATAGAAAGATTGCTAGTGAAATTATTTTTAAGCATCTGATTGATGACACCTTACTTTTACATTTTTTCTCTCCGAATTATTCATTCGAAGGTAATTATGCAAGCCACTGTCCTTTAGTAACAGTAAGATGAAACGTGCTGATCTGTTGTTGTGATTTTAAAATATGATTGTTGTTTGTACGTGTGCATAATATAATGGGGGTTTTCAAGTAAGGGATTTGAATGCGTACTGAAAAGTACCAATTGGTAGCGCATGATTATAAAGCAGAGGAGTTAAATTGCGTAGCAACGATTTTCCTTAACTGCGTCGGGAACGCCTTTCAGCGTTGAGAAGAGAAGGTAGTCACGTTGATAGATATCATCTACATTGAAGCTGTGCCGTCCTGGTGGAAAATAATCCTGATCGATCAATTGGATACGGTAAACTTGTTAGCAATTCTCATACGGTGGCCGACTGGTAACAATTAAAAAGAGGAAACAGAGTTAGCAATTAATATTGGTTTTGCTTTGTCCGCATCAGCTAGAAATAAGCCGTTTGGCTGGTGACCTTGGTTCAGATTTGTTGAGCGCTTCAACAAGCTGACTTGGATGTGTTCGGTCGACTTAACCGACCTGGTGCCAAGGCTTAGTGCGCCTTTTAACTTATCGCAGGCAGGTGCACTGCACAACGACCACGGAGACACCCTAGACGTTCATCCAAGTCGGCTCCTTTTCACTGTTAGCAGTGAAATAGGCTTAGCAAAATGCGCTTCTGGTGTTCTACTGCATTTCACTTCTGCGGTCAGCTTAGATCAGTAAACGTATTGGACAAACAATCTTGGACACACGACCAGTTTGGATCTTAGTGAATTGCAGCTGACTGATTTAGCGGCTATCTAAAAACAAACAATGTAAATGATGGCCACCGGAAATGTGTCAGTCGGCCTGATTAGAACAATCTGCATTGACATGTAGTCAAGCAAAAATCCTTAACAACCCCAAAAATCTGAAATTCATTTATCCAATCCAATCCAATCCAATCCAGTTCACAATTCAGTCCAGTGTAATGCTTCGGACAGACTTTTTTTCTTTTATTACATTCAAACATTCAATATTAGTATTTCATTTGAAAAAAGTTAATGTAGAAAACGATTTATTGTAAAAATTATTTATGCATATTTGTGTGCACACTTTACCCTTAAGTATGTTGAACGAGAATGGTATAGGTAAAAAGTTTATATTTATTGTTTTATTGAAAAGTATATCCATCTGTTTATTTTGCCCATTTATTATTTATTTTTCACACATTCATTATCAGTTTGTTAATTATTTAGGCTTTGTAGAGTAATTGTAGAAAATAGATGATCTTGTTGCATTGCTGATGAAATAAATATCTGATTAAGATGGCATCTAATTTAGACAGCAGGCGTTGGTTGGGATTGTTCACGTTAATTGTTTTCTCTGAAAGCAATTAAAACAATGCAAAAATTCATTGCCTGTTTACTAATAGCTATTTTGTAAAGCGATCCACAACTTCTCACCTTTATCCATGTTTAACAATACGATACTGTAATTGATTATCTTCTTTTATTTGCTGGAGGCGGAAAGTCTTTCATGTTTCCCGTTTAAACAGATTTGTGTTGTTTAGAAAGTACAAATGCATCATCGAGTCTTGTAATAATCAAAAATTGTTCCAAAAGTGCTTATCATTCATTAGTATCAAAATAAGTAGTTTTCGATGACAATTTTGGATAATTTGTGAGTGCTTTTTGATTTGTTGCATGACAATTGGCGGCAGTTGAGTTTTGTATTATAAATGATTTTATCCTGCGATGAATAATAAATTAATCTTATTTATAATAAGCATTATCATGTGGATTCTGATTTTGTTTTGTGACAATTAAATGAAATTTTACGACGGTAAATGTCCGTTTATCTGCATTTGTTATTACTTTGTTTTCAATGTAAAATTATTTTTATTAGAAAGTAGAGAAAACTGAATTATTTTTAAAAGCATGCGCATCATCATAATTAGAATTTGTTTTCATTAAAATCGCATAATCAATTCATGCTAACCAACATTCGTTATACATTTGATACAAAGCTGAACAATTTTGAATCAATTTCTATTTTATAAATAATTTTTCAACTATTTTTAAAATGTTGCATCCAGTGCTTTTCCATTCAAATTTTATTCTCTGTTAACATCTGTTTCGTCTGTGTAAATTTGTTAGGATAAATTTTATCGAAAATTTATCAATCCCATTTTTGTCTGATTCACCTACTTGTTGTCTTTACTATTTGCAAAAATTCTAAAATCAGATTTAGCTACATTTGTTTTTATAGTGGCAGCTGTGTAAGGTATTGTTGATATTTGAAGACTTTATTACTCAATAAATACTAGTCGTGCGTTCTGTGCATCTCCTAATTTTTGGAAAATTTACCCAGGAAAAGTCATACGAATAATTTAATTCTTAGAATTTTATCGGTTAATGCAAGAGAACGATGAATTCAAAAGAGCTTCAAGCACTTCCTGCTACACTATTAGAAGCAGGCTGGTCACAGTTGGTCGAAATGTTGCCATATACACCGGATGAAAAGTATTCGAATGTTTTCGATTTATGGAAATGTATGTATTTATTACATTGAGTGACAGTGTGAAAATTAATTTTTAGCATATTTTTAAAGGATAACTCAAGTTCATTTTCAGAGCAGTCAGTCTATCTATTTATTATTTAATTTCAGGCTTTGATATTTTAAAATAACATTTAGTTCATTTCTTAGTATTTCTTGATTTGAAAATACTCGTAGCTTAAGCTATAGACAGACGATTATTTTTATCCGTACGTTTGCATCGCATCAAAATGCACATCATGTTGTTGAAAGTTACATTATGCACAAGTTATAAAAGTTTATGAGACACAAATGAAAATTTTTCCTGTTTTCTCAGAAATTGAAATACACAAATACTTCAATTAGATTTATTTTCATGATTACCATTTCTTTTAACCATCGAAATACAATTCTGGGCAATTTGAGCGTCATTTCAGTTTTCCATGCTATTTCTTTAATTTTATCAAGCTACTACTACACTTTTACTCATCTAGTTAATGGAAATTTTTATTAGTAAGCTTTGAATTTTATGGAAATTGTAAACAATTAAAAAAGAACCAGGAAAAGAATTTTCTAGTAAGTTTAAGTGCAAATTTTTAGATCTATATTAAAAAATGGCTGTTATTTACAAATCAAAACATTTTTAACACATTATTTTCATCATTTGTGTGGATAACAGAAACATTTCTCACGTTTATTCTTGTTGATAAGGTTGCCTAAAAAATTTTATATAAATGTATGCACTTTTTTTGTTATTCTACATCTTTGTAACTTGCAATTGATTTCTCAACATCAACTAGACCTGTCGTTTTGACCAATCATACATTCGGTTGAATTTGTTTCAACCAATGAAAGTTGACCTTTATTAATGATGTCAGAGATGTACATTTCTTCGAAAGACCGCTCGGGAAAACTGTTGGATTCACTTTTGAATGGTAGATTATTTTACCCACGCTTTGCATTTTGAATTCTATTATGAAAATGTTTCAAATGTAATTAATTGAGCCTAAGTAATGCATAATTTCAAATACTGGTCATAGGCATCTCCGCAGTAGTAGTTGCAATGCAATGAAGCAGAGATCCCTTTTAAAGTGTAATGTTAATGAAAAGCATTGTGAAGAATATTTTTCATAAATGCGGCTATTTATTTTAAATAGCTGTTTTCATTTCAGTGTCAGATAGTGAACGTTTTACAAGCGAATCGTGCTGCAAGCTGGGTGAAGCAACGGCGAATGTTTTGCAAAAGATGGGACCTTTAGGAATGGAGCTTCAGTGTTCAGGTTGTCAAGCGACCATAACTGACCAATTTTATTTGCTTGTCGCTGAAAGATCTTGGCATATTCACTGCCTTCGTTGTTGTGTATGCCGTTGTAGTTTGGAAACTGAGCTCACCTGCTTCAGTCGAGGAGACTTGATTTTCTGCAAAGAAGATTATTCTAAGTAAGGAGATTTATTTTTACAGTGTCGACATTTTTTTATAAACTGCTTTACAATTTCAGGCAGTTTTCTAAACGCTGTTCCAGGTGTAATCGGGTAGTCTTGCCCAAAGATTTAGTAATGCGCGCTCGAGATTATGTATTCCATTTGCATTGCTTTACGTGCGTTGTTTGCAACGTTCCGATGCAACCCGGAAGCCTTTTTGGTTTGGGGAACAACGGCCTAATATACTGCAATGCGCACTGTGGTGGTACATGGTCAGCAAATGAGCATGGAAATGCATCACCAGTGACATGCCAAGCCGGTACCGGTCCCTATTGGTCTGTATCACACTCCACAGAGAAGCCACGATCGAAGGGTCGTCCAAGAAGGCGCAAGGTGACTGTGGAACAATTGAAACCAATGTCAGGTAATGCTTTTCATTCGCACGAGAGAAACGTTTTATTTTAATTTTTTGTACACAATAATTTCCATTTTCCGTTTTGTTTATAATATCATTCATTATTTTCAACGAAAGTCCTCTCACAGTGCATCGTTTAGATAGTTTATTTACCATTTTCAGTCATATCACTTATGCAAGTGATCTACATTATAAGCTTGGCGAATTCTTTGTGTTTAATCACAACTGTAGGTTGTCGCTAGGTTGAACGCTAGCAATTCACATAGGTGTTAATTGATCAAGCACAGCAAACAGTGTCATTGCAATTCTTACGAGCTTGTTGAAATGAATGACGTCGAAGTGATCACTGATCGCACAAGCTGTAAATCATTGGAAATATAATATTGTTTTCCAATTCAAATGAACTGTATTTGAATTTTTAAATTTGATATTCAAAAAACAGTTATGTCAACACATTCTTCATCTAAATGAAAATGTGATTCATAAGTAGACTACAGTGGTGGCTTTATGTTAAATAATTTGAATAAGTCTTCTTAAATAGGTGGTAATTGTTGAAAGAGAAAATTTGCGTTTTTGTAATTTAATTTAATTTAATTTAATTTTCACGTACTTATTAATTATTGTCAAGTGGTTACATAATCATGAAAATTTATCAAATCATCATAGCAAACATTAAAACAACTTTGTACACGTAGACTAATCAGCTGCATGTAAAAATGCTTAATTTAATTATTTATTTTTGCATCTCGCATTCTTCTTTGCAAATTTTAAAGTTAAATGTGGTGAAGTTAAAAGTTTTTGTGAAATTTATTTTACCACATTTAGAATGAGGCAAAATATCCTCACCACTAGCTTAGTTCAATGAAGTTTAATCCTTTCTCTAACTCCTTGTCTTCAGCTTATTGAAAAAATTGAAAGAGCATGTGTAAAATATTATTTTCAAAATATTTTAACCAATTTTGAAACATATTTTTCCAACAATATGATATATACTTCTCACTGTTCTGAAATTAATTGAAAATGTTAGCAGCACCTCTTTGGTAAATAATAACTTTCCAGCTTGCGTTTGCTAATTTCACATTAAATGATTGTTTGATTTTTCAAAGGTGACATTTTGCACATCTTCAGAGTTTGCTAAAATTGGTGAAAATGGTATGCGAGGTTGTTGAATAAATAAGAACTTTCAATACAGATCTCTGCTTGTAAAATAAGTTTTCAGCCTTGCTGTTTGTTAATTTGAGAGAAAATAAATTTCCCATTTATTCACTAAAGATGAAAAGTAACTAACTGGTCCGTTTTGATGAAAATGCTTCTTTTCTGTAATAAAAAAGTTAAAGCAAATAAATGTTTGCTTTATTTAACGCACTGTTTAAGATGGGACGAGTTCATATATTTGCTCTAGCTGTGCAGTCTGTAGTTGTGTAAAGTTTATCATACATTTCAAATGTTATCAAACTGAATGTGGTTTTGTTGAAAATTGAAAAGTTTTATTAATATTTATCAAATTTCAATCTTTCAGCAGATCTGCAGTTCAAAATGAACAGAATATTTGTTTAGTATTATTTTTTTCAAACTGTAATTTCTATCAGTATTTAATTTTTATGATGATAGTTTTTGGTTGGATAATTTAGTTTACTTTCCATTTTATAGTTAGTTAATCTTTAAATGTGACTTGTGAGATTTGTTGCTTGAAGTACTGCGGTGAAATTGGAATTTTTTCAACATCTTTTATAACCACTGAACAGTGGTGGCGTTTCTCCTAATTGGCATCATGAAAATGAATCAACCAACAACTGCTCTGCTCGGGAGTTACCGTAGGTGTCTTTTAGAGATAGCTGTTTCAAAATCAGAAATATTTTTCTATGCTTATTTTCGCTTGTGACGCAAATTAGTTTCTAAGCCTATTCATTTGCAATTCGAGCTGTTGCCGCCGCTTGTGGGATATACGCTGATCATGCGTGTGCTGGTTGCTAAGCTGGAGAAAGTGTTTCTACTAATAATCAATACGTGAATTCACAGCTTCATGATTATACAGTAAACCTTTTAAACTTTACTGACATAAAATATGAAATTTTCAAACCAACTAACTTTCGAATTTAAGTTGTCATCGAAATGTAGTGAAACACGGTGAAAATGCTGCGCAATTCAATTTTGCACAAATTCTATTGATAAAATAATATAAATCTTTTAAATAAAATGAAAAATTAAGATTGCACAATTCAGTATCGAAAATGAATTCAATATCAAATTATTAATCAGAAACACTTATTTGATAGACATCCTGTTTTATTATTGTATTATTTATCTAAACAATAACTGATAAATAACATTTACCTAAATTTGCAGTGCTTTACAACATGAGCAATGATGTGTGAATGAACGATGAATCATTTTCATATCTGCTTTTCTTTGAGAATAAAATAGCAATGCAAACAGATGAATTTTGAAATGCCAAATTTTAAACAGTTCACACGTTCTGTTAGTGCAGCTGTAGCATACGTTGACTCAGTTCTTACAGGAGCAAATAGTCGGATACAGAATGATTTATCGACAGGAGAAAGAAGGCGTTTGGGGTGGAGTAGAAATTTTTTCATGCAAACATTATGTTTCCACTTCACCATTAATTACCATTTGGACTGTTGATGAAATTTTAAAAGAAAAAATTTGTATTTAATAATGAATATTATTATTTATTGAATAAAGTATAAACAACAGGATACAATTTGGCAGCAGTTAAAGTTTTATGTATTTTCTGTCTGTTCACAAACTGCAAGCCAGTTTTATTGAATATACAGATGCCGTTTCTCATTTATCTCCTCCTGAATTTGTATATCAAAATTGAAATTATTGTTAGTAGCTTTGTTTATTATTTAACTGTTTTCGAGCTTTGAAATTATGGAGTATAAAAAATTTGAACAAATCCATATAATATAAGCATTGCAGGTATGTTCAGTAATTTGAAATTTTACTTCAGCCTTAAATTGATCAAAATGATACCTTGAATTCAAGGTGTAAAAATTTTACTGCAACGATTGAATGAATTGTATGAAATTTTCCTCACTTAGAGCACTTATTCAACTATATGTATATATATATATATATATATAATTTATCCATAATTTGATGTTGTTTTGTAAAGTTCATATAGTGAGGGATGGAGAATTTTTGTTTAAAAATCACGGCAACAACTCGGATGATTTGTTGTTATTGGTGGAACTTTTTAGCTGACAGTGATTGCAGTGTAGAAAAATCATCAGAAGAAAACAGCCGTTGTCATAGTTCATCTGGTATGCAGATTATGCGACCCAAGCGCATGAGAACTTCATTTAAGCAGCAGCAGTTGAGAACGATGAAAGCTTATTTCCAGATGAATCACAATCCTGACGCGAAAGATTTGAAACAATTAGCCCAGAAAACAGGACTAACTAAAAGAATATTGCAAGTATTTTATGAACAATTTCTTTTATCTTACATTCACATCAATTTTTGTTTTCAACAAACGGAAAACAATTATGAGAATCTTACGTATTGGACGGTGGGAAATGGAATTTTATTTGTTGTAGGTGTGGTTTCAGAATGCAAGAGCAAAGTATCGTCGAAGTGTAACATCGCACGAAACAATAGACCAACCCGTGAGTCCGTGCAAGAGCAGGCCGAACTCATCTCCATCAACTACACCGGAAGGGAAGGGCTCTCATCAACAGTCGATGACCATACTGGACGATTTGGCGGATCAGTGCTCCAAACGGTCCCTGCATTTGGCGTTTGACAAATGCGCTAATTTGGAATCGATCGGCTTGAGTAATGGAGTTTGTTAGGCAAATTTGCACTGTGCCCGGCAACCATTTCAGAACCACAGCAATAACTGAAAAATTATATCATGTATCAAGCGCAACTTGTCGTCCACATTCTGTGTCCATATCTATCTATCGTCCATCCATGCTTTTATTGTCCTCTTTTCACTCTTTATCAGTCAAATCATTTCATTGCAAATTGCAAACATTCAGCAAACATCTCATGCAAAATTGAACAGGAAGAACCATGAGATTCTTCTCCTCATCTTTTGTTTTTTCCCTCTTTTTCTTACTCACTCACTCACTCTCTCTCTCTCTTTTCTTCAAACTGCATGCAGTTGTTTTGTACACTTGTTAGCTGTTGTAAATTTGAAGCTGTGTTTGAATGAGAAGTTTTTGAAGATGTCTTTTGTTCAAAAGGAAAAAATTACAAAAAGAAGAAAGTGATGTGTAACAAATAAATTTGAAAATATTACACGAGCAAATTTCTGTGAATTTGAATTTGTAGCAAAGTTGTACACCAGCTGAATAAATGGAAGCAGTGTACGTACATACAGTTTATAAAAGAAAATATGAAAATGAACTATCCCTGTGTGGAAATTATTTTTAACAGATTATTCATTCAAATTCAACAAGCTGAGCAGATTCTGTCTGCATTTTTTTATTCTGCGCTTAATCTTAAATTAATTTTCATTCAGTCAGAACGCGAAAGCTGTTATCCATCATTGAGATGAAATCTTGCCCACATAGAGAGATAGATAGATAGATAGATGCTAAATTAACAGCAATACGTACTTTTTTTTCATCATTGTTTAAATAAAATGACAATTTTTTTCAACAATTCTAATTTGTAGTGTCACTGTAGTTATATGATTTTTTGTTATTCGTATACAAGGATGATCATCCATAGAAAATGCAAATATACTTTTGTTTATTTATTTGAATTTTGCAACATTTGATCGCATAATTGCTGAAATTTGATTTTCGATAGCAATAGAACCTTTTGCCTTTTAAATTACTGTACCTGATTTGGACTTGAAAACTTTCCTATTCGAATGCATATTTGTGAGAAACGCTTGCGCTCTTTCAATAATTCGACAACTTGTTGCAAATTAAATGCCTTTTATACATCGCAGTTTTATTTGAAAACCGAATCTCAGTTTTCTTCAGTTAATTTTTGCAAATTTCATAATGCATCACCATAATGAGAACGTTAAAATATGTTTTTGTTCTTTAACATTCAGTGTATATCAGTTTTATGAAATTGTGATTTATTTTGTTTTTTGTTGTTTCATACTAACAAACTTAACCCAGTGATGCATACGCATTGGATGCAGTTTTATAGATATATTAAAAGTTCAGGCTAGTGGTGAGCTATACTAAGTGAAAAGCAAACAAACGTCAAGGCCATGCTTGAAAATTTGCATGAAAATTATGGTAAACAAGTTCGACAGCTTCACGTTCAGAAAACAATATTCGCAACCTTAAATGTAGAATCACGTCATCAGCAAAATCATACCAGCGCAGCCGTAAACGTTTTATTCTGCTGCAATCTTTTTACTTTTTTCCAATGAGTTCCATTTATGTAGGTCATTTTTGAATTTTCAAAGTTCAAGTTAAGGCGTGTGGCTAAGTCAATTTTTTTGTTATTGCGTTTTTTGTACGATAGTTTATATTTTGACTGAATTTGAATGGTCAAGGTCATTTTTGAATTTTCAAATAGTCCTTTTCTTACCGGTAGAATTTAGCAGTGCATTTCTTCTGTTCATATTCCAACGCAGCTTAGGTAAGAATTTATAGTCAGCCAAATGTGATAATTCATTAAGAACCGATGTAGAACGCAGCTATAAACAATAACAGATGAGTATAACGTTTCATAATCAATAGTAAGGGGGGGTTCGATCGAAAGATTGATAGGCAATTAGTAGCGTCGTTGAACGTTTGAAAAACACATTACACTAAAAAAATAAACTGAAGCTCGTGTCTATCTTTCAGACAAGTATTCATTCAAAAAAAACATTCTGCGACTCAATCTGAAAATTTTCATTTTGTACCCATCAAATTCTAATTAATCAGCAGTTCAATCTTGTCAATTTTGTAATCCATTTAATCAACCAAATGAAGCAGAAGAAATGAAATTTCACAACAAATGTATTAATAAGGGAACTATGAACATGGGATAACAAGGACGACTAGAAGCAGTACAAGAGAAGAGAAGAGGTAAATGCCATTAAATGTTGTCCGAAGCAGGGCTAATAATCAGGGGATG
>NW_003526941.1:7646714-7647707 GCF_000181795.1 Trichinella spiralis | reverse complement strand
TGCTGAAGGCCGTTTCAGATTTACAGACAAGTATTCCACTTTTCTGCTTGTTATTTTTTTAAAACTTTGTATATTCATTTTGTAAACAGTTTTTTTTAATTAAATAGCAGTTAATTATTATATTTGTTGTAATCTCTATTTTGTGATAAAGTGAAGACAGTTTTGATTTAATATCATTATTACACGTTTAAAGAATGGAGCAAAGAAAATGTGAAAACACGGACGACACGAAGCAGAACAAGAGAAGAGAAGAGGTAAATGCGATTTCTTGTGATTCTCTGAAGCAGGGCTAATAATACTTCGAAAGGGTGAAGTTATTCCTTAGTTTAATGGAATTACCCACGTTTGTAATATGTAATATATGAATAAGGTATTTTCACATTAAAACTGTACTTTTCCTTTTTCATATTAAGATTAGGTAAAACTTCATCTTTAGAATGACAGAAAGTTACTTAAGTTTATTATCACATTCTATTATTTTTCTCGATTTCGCATAATCACTGACATGTGGGAAGTTACATTTTCTTGTTTGATGATTAACTTTGTCAGCATACGCAGCGAGTTTGCTACTATTTTAGTGAAAAGATTTTGCGATGAGTTCCATTTATGTAGGTCATTTTTGAATTTTCAAATCTGAAATTCAGATATGGAGAGGCGTGTTTCGACTAAGTCAATTTTTTTATTATGGCGGGGTAAATTTAAATGTGCATTTGGATTCCTTTTTTAAGTAAATTAAAATTTGAGAAAGCAAGAAAATTTTTCATTTATTATTTAGCATTTTTACAGATATAACCAATAAAGAAAAGAAAAAGCGACAACGCGGACGAAACGCAGCAGATCGCGGACCACACGAAGCAGAACAAGAGAAGACAGAGTTCCTGGGACCCAAATTCTGCAGGTCTGGGATTGGGATACTGTGAAGAGGTGAAGTAATCCCATAAATGAATATTAACATGACTACCAGTCTGCATGACTGAAATATTGAATCAATGC
>NW_003526941.1:7641305-7646704 GCF_000181795.1 Trichinella spiralis | reverse complement strand
GCATTTCTACAGATATAACCAATAAAGAAAAGAAAAAGCGACAACGCGGACGAACGCAGCAGATCGCGGACCACACGAAGCAGAACAAGAGAAGACAGAGTTCCTGGGACCCAAATTCTGTAGGTCTGGGATTGGGATACTTTGAAAGGGTGAAGTTATCCCATAATTGTAATTAAGTTAACGACCAGCCTGCATGGCTGAGTTTTGAATTAATGCAGTACTTGGTCTTTCACGCAGCAAAATTTATGTATGCAACTGCTTTAATGTGTCGAAATAATTTTTAATTTTTGTTCATGTTGTAATTTTTCTTTTTCTTTTTTTACATAGTTTAATTTTGTACCATTTCCAAAGCAAATTTTTTAATTTTATTTTCATTTTTCAGTTTTTTTCATTCGTTCATACTTTATTTTTCTTTACTTTACTTTACACATTTTATTCATTTTTTCATTTCTCCTATTATTTCTTTTTATTAATTTGATTTTCACTTTCTTTCTTCTAATGTTGTACATTTGCATGTTTTTTTAATTTTCTTTCTCCAAATATCAGTTCCATTAAATTAATGAATGAATTTTGCTGAATATTGCGACAAATTATTATCGAGCCAGTGAAGCCCCATTTAGGTAAGACACTATTTTATAATTCTTTAATTTACGCCATAATATTATTTGTGATAGATAGTGGCTTTGATCTGTAACGTATTCAGGATTTTGTTGTTGTTCAGTAATTATTATAACATTTGGTGTTGGCTCATTACATTGTTACTATACGTTTTCAAGGCATACATACATTTCTAGGTCAGAAGAGTAACTTTATGCAAATGTGATGGCAAGCATTGCCGTTGGCATTCTGCTACGTGCACTTTGTGCTATTCAAATTTTGTGATTTTTATATTTATATAAATTTCTGTTTATTGAGAGAACTGCAGTATAGTATAAATGTTTGCTGCTGAAGGGCGGTCTATTTACTTACTGCACTGCGTTATTTGGTCATTTCGATGCTTCACTGCAACAATTGCGTTGTGATTGTTAGACTAAAAATACGAAGAAACCACGAACATCAGTTACAAAATGTATGACTCTACGTTTCCTTTATACGTCATCCATGACAGGTTTGCTGACAGGTATGAATTTTCATGTATTTGCTATTTTTCATACAATGTTTTCTTTTTTTCTCTTGGCACACTGCACTAAACATGCGCGCTTTTTAAGCTTTTCGTAGTTGTTTGATTTTAGTCTTTTTGAATGGAAACTAGCGCGTTGTTTTTCAGTAATGATGTTCAACTAATATTCGAGACAGTCCTTACAAATCCATTTGTAAAGTAGTACTCTGACATAGCAGTTGAACCCCTCCCGCATTATCTTTACTGCCCCCTGTAATGTTTATTGCAAAAGTAACATACTTGCCCAGTTGTTTAAAGGAAATGTCTGTCACCGGGATACTGCAATCGCACAATCGCACGTCTAAATGCTTGTCACTGCTCAAATCGTGCACAAGATTGTTTCAGCATGACGTATGAAAGCGCTGTTACCTAGAGAACACACTTTTATACTACCACCTTTGATACGTTCAGAATGGCAGTAACGTTCCCTTCATTTTTGAAATGACTCCTTAAAGTTTCCATTATGGCATTGTACCGCCAATAGCACTGACTTATACAGATGCACCTATTTTCTGTCATTGAGAAAATAACTCAATGCCCATAAATGTTGTCAGTATTGATAAATGAACCTACGCCTGAATATTATACGTGAAGATTGAGTGGAAGAACGCATATGACAACTTCCACCTCCTCCATCCTTCAACTTCTCCCTCATTCCTTCCTGCTATGCTGTCCCGCCCTCCTTTCCTTTCTAATGATCCCCATCATTGAGCTCGTAATAATACTAAGCTGAACAGAGATCGCATTAAACTGAAAATTCTTCCCACCCCCTATTTCGAGTTGAATGAACAGCACTTAGCTGTTTTCATCTCATATAAATCTAATTTCTGATAATTGCTGTCGACTAAAAATATAACCAAATCCAGGCTACTCCTGATTCTTTCGTTTTATTCTTTTCATAAAATCCAATACAGAATTGTCACCTGCATAAGTTTCTTGAATTCAGTGCAAATCGTTGAGTTACTTAATTTCTGCAGGTAGTTTTATCTCACATTGTATGTGGCGCGCTGATGCAGTGCTCAACCAATTTTGCAGTCTTACTATAAATCATCATAATGTGTAAACAAAAGTTTAGCTAAAGCAAAATTTTAATAGTAAATAAGCTGTCAAGTGGCATGCATACCCACTGGTGCAGCCGCTTACCATCATGATGTCTACGCTGCGCACTTGTTAAATTCTTTGCTGAGATACATTGTATATTATAAAATTTCTGTCGCAGTTATCATCATAAAATTTCATAACAACTGTTTAATTTTCCATAAATCTGAATACGTATTTTATTTTTGAAACTATTTTCAGTGAAAGCTATTTTTTATTATCCATATAATTTTGATTAAATGAAAAACATTGATAAAATATAAATTATTGAATCACCTTGTACTTTCAAGCAACTAAATTACACAACATGCATAAATACGCAGTGATAGCATTTCCGTTTATTTTTAGCAATTTGCGATGCTTCAGGTTAATAATATTTCCTTTTAGGTAATTTTAGGGAAAAAATTTGCATAACAATGCGCTATTACATAGTAATATGAAGCGTGTAAATAGAAACGTAATAAATTTCATCGTCTCGTTTCATAATGTTGGTCATATTGTTTATTTTAGTGCGCTATTACTGAAGGAGAATTGAGTTGCTCTTCGTGAAGCAAAGTAAATAGTCATTTGCATAATTTACTTATTATACAATTGACCAAGCACATCGATTTTATTAGGTTATGCAGTTTACTGCAATGCTATCAATCTAGCACGTGGTCAACTATAATTCCGCTCTTCAACACCATCCATGAATAACTGGTAAGTTGGATTTGATATTTTGGTGGTGGCATGCTATGCATGTTACTATACTTATATGGTGAATGGGAACTGACGGGTTTCTTTTCCATTGTTGTTATTGCTAACTTTCAGGTACATCAGATGCTGAAGAAGAAGGAATTCATTGTTTTATATTTTGTGATATAATTTACTTTCAGAATTGACATTCTTCTATATTCATATCAATGAATGTGAAACGAACTGTATCTGAAAACTAACTGAATATGGTAACTATGCATCATGATAAATTTGCCTTGCTTTTCACTTGAATTTTTCTGTTAAATTTAGGTTGTAGGTTGCAGTGCCAATAGCGCCACATTACTTTCATTCTAACTGCAGCATTAATATTAAATTATCATGTATATGATATCATAGATTGGGTTATCTTGATTCAATTCTTCTACGAATTGAAAATTACATTTGCCTTGCTACATTTTGAAAATGCACAGATGCAATCTATTATCATTAAAGACGGGTAAAAGTTGTTGAACAGTGGTTGTTGAAGTTGCTGACATAGCGTTCAAAAGACGTATGACAAAAAACAGTAAGTATTGACTTTGTTTCATTAGATAGCAAGACGATGGGCGTATCAGATATATGTAGAATTTGGTAAAATCTGTAATTACAGATTACGTCATCACCTGAGCTTTTATGGAGTTTTATTTGTTTTGGGCACCGTGATAAGTCATGTTCAGATCATTTCGTTCTAAATGTGGCATCCGTAAGTATTGAATTTGCACCCGATTGCAGTTGCATCGTACAGTGTACGCATTTTATCCATGACAGCATTACATTGGCGTCAAGCGAATACGATATTTTTTCTGATGGCGCTCTGAGTAAGTTGAAGTTGGTGCAGTGACGTTTTCCAGTTGTTCTAGTGTGGTTTCACTTATCACAAGAGTAAGAAGGGATTAATTGTAATTGTAGCAATTTCGCTGAGTCAGCCGAGCAGTGTTCGTGCTGTCAGTGCGTTTCGAATGTGATATGACAAAAATTAGTGAGTAGCTTTTGTTTATAATAGCGTTATAATAATAATAGGTTACGTCATCCCATGAAGCTTGTATTGTTGGCAACCCTTGTTCACATGGACATAAAGGCGTTTCCTAGCCGTTCCAGTGTGCCTTTGCTTATCACAAATAGTATCGTTTATGAGTAAGTATTGAATTTGATTAATTAGATAGCTGAAAGAAGCGAGTGTTACATGCATTGAATTAGATAACATCTATAATGACAGTTAACATCATTAGCTGAACTGTTTTCAACTTCCTTTCGCTCTGGACACCGTGCTCAGTCATGTTCACTTCAGTTTATTCTAGATGTGGCATCACAAACATCCGTAAGTATTTAACTTCCTCCAGATTGCAGTTGTATACGTAAAGCGTGCACATTTTATCCATGACAGCATTACATTAACATCAAGCGAATTCGATGTTTCTTCTGATGGCCCTCTGACTTGAAGTTGACGCAGTGACGTTCATCATTGGTACTAGTGTGGTTTCACTTATCATAAGAGTAAGAAATAAATGATTGTAATTCTAGCAGATTACGTTGAGACAGTCGCGTAGCGCTGGTCCCCGTATAGATCTTTCATGAGTGCGTTTCCAATGTGATATGTCAAAAATCAGTAAGTAGTTTTTGTTTATAATAGCTGTGGATTATGTCGTCTCATGAAGCCCGTACTGATGCCAACCAGTGTTCACCTGGCGTTTCAATTCCGTTTTCTACCCGTCCCAGTGTGTCTTTACTTATCACAAATAGTAAGAAGGAATTTGATATTATGACAGCAATGAAATATCTTAAATAAATAGAACAGGTATCCCAGCATTTTGTTCTTTATTGCAATGGATTACGTCATCATCAGAAAATTTTTGTTTAGTCGCAGCCGATGGCACTCTCAAATTGCGTTTACTACGGTTCTGATGTTTTTCCTTGTCACGCAAGGTAAGGAAGAATTGCATTATTTTTTGTAGAAGAATTGCTTTGTATTCAAAGTTTTAGTGTGTTTTAACTGCATCTTGAATGATCCCCATCGAATAACGTATTTTTTTATTTATGCTGCTGTTATTCGTCTTCAATTTCTTTAATATGGCTGTAATAACTATATTCAACTATGAATTTTAGAATCATGGCATGTTTATATTAAATTCTTCACTAAGAGCAGTAGAGAGCCTAAAGTACTGGTACGTAGCATCAAAGTAAGTGGATAAAGTAATGCAGGTAAGTAGAATCGAAGCGGATATATTAAAGTGCGTACAGGTAAATGGATAGCAGGTAAGTACTGAAGGTAAATACGATAACGTAAGGGTGCAGGTGAGTAAAATGGAAAGGTAAGTTGTGCAGTAAGGTAAGTAAAGTGCAGTGAGTAAAATGGAAAGGTAAGTTGTGCAGTAAGGTAAGGTGCAGGTGAGTAAAATGGAAAAGGTAA
>NW_003526941.1:7640847-7641256 GCF_000181795.1 Trichinella spiralis | reverse complement strand
AAAGGTAAGTTGTGCAGGTAAGTATAAAGAAGAATGATATCGTAGAGTGAAGGGGATTGAAGTTCGATATTGAGGTAAAGGTAAGTATGAGGCGTTACTCTACGCTGAGTGGAAGGACATGTAAGTATCGAATTGCAGAAGTAAAGAGCCGGGTGCTAATTATGCAAATTTTTGAAAAAAATACCTGAGGGAATGCCCTGGGCATAGCCTGAAAGAAAATGAAAATTTGCATATCCCCCTGAAGGCAAATATTGTGCAATAAAATGCTTTCGGCGTAGCCTGAGGTAATATGCAAATTTTTATTTGCCCTGGGGCATAGCCTGAGGCGACGCCTAGGGCTAAATTTCAAAAAATTTTGAAATTTTCAAAAAATTGCCTGTGGCATAGCCCCAGGCGTAGCCTGAGGGCA
>NW_003526941.1:7638595-7640837 GCF_000181795.1 Trichinella spiralis | reverse complement strand
AAAATTAGTGAGTAGCTTTGTTATATATAGCGTTAAATAATAATAGGTTACGTCATCCATGAGGCTTGTATTGTGCACCCTGTTCACATGACATAAGGCGGTTCCTAGTCGTTCCAGGGGCCTTGCTATCACAAATAGTATCGTTTATCAGTAAGTAATGAATTTGATAATTAGAATAGCTGAAAGAAGCGAGTGTTGCATGGATTGAATTAGATAACATCTATAATGACAGATAACATTAGTTGAACTGTTTTCAACTTCCTTTCGCTCTGTACACCGTGCTTTGTCATGTTCACATCAGTTTCTTCTAGATGTGGCATCACAAACATCCGTAAGTAAGTATTTAACTTGCTCCTGATTGCAGGTGGATACGTAAAGCGTGCACATTTCATCCATGACAGCATTACATTAACATCAAGCGAATTCGATGTTTCTTCTGATGGCCCTCTGAGTTGAAGTTGACGCAGTGACGTTCATCATTGGTACTAGTGTGGTTTCACTTATCATAAGAGTAAGAAATAAATGATTGTAATTCTAGCAGATTACGTTGAGACAGTCGCGTAGCGCTGGTCCCCGTATAGATCTTTCATGAGTGCGTTTCCAATGTGATATGTCAAAAATCAGTAAGTAGTTTTTGTTTATAATGGCTGTGGATTATGTCGTCTCATGAAGCCCGTACTGATGCCAACCAGTGTTCACCTGGCGTTTTCTAGCCGTCCCAGTGTCCCTTTACTTATCGCAAATAGTAAGAAGGAATTTGTTGACAGCAATGAAATATGTTAAATAAATAGAACAGGTATCCCAGCATTTTGTTCTTTATTGCAATGGATTACGTCATCATCAGAAAATTTTTGTTTAGTCGCAGCCGATGGCACTCTCAAATTGCGTTTCCTACGGTTCTGATGTTTTTCCTTGAAACGCAAGGTAAGGAAGAATTGCATTATTTTTTGTAGAAGAATTGCTTTGTATTCAAAGTTTTAGTGTGTTTTAACTGCATCTTGAATGATCCCCATCGAATAACGTATTTTTTTATTTATGCTGCTGTTATTCGTCTTCAATTTCTTTAATATGGCTGTAATAACTATATTCAACTATGAATTTTAGAATCATGGCATGTTTATATTAAATTCTTCACTAAGAGCAGTAGAGAGCCTAAAGTACTGGTACGTAGCATCAAAGTAAGTGGATAAAGTAATGCAGGTAAGTAGAATCGAAGCGGATATATTAAAGTGCGTACAGGTAAATGGATAGCAGGTAAGTACTGAAGGTAAATACGATAATGTAAGGGTGCAGGTGAGTAAAATGAAAGGGTAAGTTATGCAGTAAGGTAAGTAAGGTGCAGGTGAGTAAAATGAAAAGGTAAGTTGCAGGTAAGTATATATAGAAGAATGATATCGTAGAGTTAAGTGGATTAAAGTGTGATAGCGCAGAGGTAAAGGTAAGTATGATGCGTTACTCTACGCTGAGTGGAGTACGGGAAAGCGCGGTTAAGTTGTGGGGTAATTGTAGGACATGTAAGTAAACAATTGCAGAAGTAAGGAGCCGGGGGCTAAAATATGTAAATTTTCGAAAAAAACACCTGAGGGAATGCCCTGGGCGTAGCCTAAAAGCAAATAAAAAATTTGCATATCCCCCTGAAGGCAAATATTGTGCAATAAAATGCTTTCGGCGTAGCCTGCGGGAATATGCAAATTTTTATTTGCCCTGGGGCATAGCCTGAGGCGACGCCTGGGGCTAAATTTCAAAAAATTTTGAAATTTTCAAAAAATTGCCTGAGGCATAGCCCCAGGCGTAGCCTGAGGGCAAATAAAAATTTGCATATTACCCTGAGGCGATGAAAAATTTGCATAAAAGCTCCCTGAGGGCAATTATTGTGCTATAAATTGCCTGGGGGATAGCCTAAGGGCATATGCAAATTTTTATTTGCCCTGGGGCATAGCCTGAGGGTAAAGCCTGGGGCTATATTTTAAAAAATTCGAAATTTTCAGAATTTTGCCTGAGGCATAGCCCCAGGCGTAGCCTGAGGGCATATAAAAATTTGCATATTACCCTGAGGCGATTAAAAATTTGCATATTTTATTAAATAAATCGCCTCAGGCTTTTTTAAATTTGTAATTGTTCAAATTTGTATTGTACTACTTGCTTTCACACTACTTACCTTCACAATTACACTTACCTTCACCCTAATCACTACTTCCCTTCACTTATACTTACCTTCACCCTAATCACTACTTACCTTCCA
>NW_003526941.1:7637577-7638513 GCF_000181795.1 Trichinella spiralis | reverse complement strand
AGCAGTAGAGAGCAGAATGTTTTGGTCCCAGGCATTAGAGTAAGTGGGTAAGGTTATGCTGGTCAGTTGACTCGACGCGATTTTTGTTAAGAGAGTACAGGTTAATCGATAGTAGCTTAGTTGTTAAGGTAATACGATAACGTAAGGGTGCAGGTGAGTAAAATGGAAAGGTAAGTTGTGCAGTAAGGTAAGTAAGGTGCAGGTGAGTAAAATGGAAAGGTAAGTTGTGCAGTAAGGTAAGGTGCAGGTGAGTAAAATGGAAAGGTAAGTTGTGCAGTAAGGTAAGTAAGGTGCAGGTGAGTAAAATGGAAAGGTAAGTTGTGCAGGTAAGTATAAAGAAGAGTGATATCGTAGAGTTAAGTGGATTGAAGTTCGATAGCGTAGAGGTAAAGGTAAGTATGAGCCCTACGCTGCGTGGGAATTGGGTAATTGTAGGAGATGTAATTGCAGAAGTACTAAAGCCGGGTACTGAATTATGCAAATTTTTCGAAAAAAATACCTGAGGGAATGCCCTGGGCATAGCCTGAAAGCAAATAAAAATTTGCATATCCCCCTGAAGGCAAATATTGTGCAATAAAATGCTTTCGGCGTAGCCTGCGGGAATATGCAAATTTTTATTTGCCCTGGGGCATAGCCTGAGGCGACGCCTGGGGCTAAATTTCAAAAAATTTTGAAATTTTCAAAAAATTGCCTGAGGCATAGCCCCAGGCGTAGCCTGAGGGCAAATAAAAATTTGCATATTACCCTGAGGCGATGAAAAATTTGCATAAAAGCTCCCTGAGGGCAATTATTGTGCTATAAATTGCCTGGGGGATAGCCTAAGGGCATATGCAAATTTTTTATTTTGCCCTGGGGGCATAACCCTGAAGGGCAAAGCCTGGGGGCTATATTTTAAAAAAATTCCGAAATTTTTTCAAAATTTGCCTGAGGCATAGC
>NW_003526941.1:7636103-7637567 GCF_000181795.1 Trichinella spiralis | reverse complement strand
TCATCAATAAAAAACAAAACCACTTACAAAAACGAACTTACCTACTCACATAATACTCTACAAAAATACTCACCAAACGCACTGATGGCAACAGGCACTACCAGAAAAGTATGATGTATCCGAAAACCAGTGCAAATCGACTATATTCACTATATATGCCACTATTACAATCATTATTTAATTATACCGTACTCCTGTGATAAGCGAAGCCACACAGATTTCTGGACCAATACTGAGTAACGCCATTAAGCCAACCTCAACTAACGCAGGAGTTTGAACGAGCTCGATGTTGATGATGCAACCCATTCCTATAATGGGCAAAATGTGTACTTATTTTTGTGATGGCACATTTAGAACGCATTGAGGTAAACGTGGCATACCATGTTGGCAAGAGCAACAGAAATTCCAAAACGTTTCAATTATGTTGACGTACACTATTTAATTCGATAACAAGAAGCATACAGGATCAGGTATAAGTAGAATTAGAAGACATTAATTATAGTAACAGATTATAGATACTCAATTACTTACAGATTTTTGTACATCTTTTCAATCCATTCAGGGAAACCTGAACCACCATTAGAGAAAGATATTCAAGTTTATATAAATAGTTCCACTGCACTGACACAACCCATTGCTATAACAAAGTGCATAAAATTCATTCTTACTGTGACGATGAAGAAAACCAGAAAGCGGAACTGTTGAAACACATGACTGATCACGGTAGAAACATGAACAGAGCGATAGTCAAACTAAAAATAGATACTAAATAACAGAGAGAAATAAATCATTGGATTACAAAATGAATGAAATTCAAATATAATCGTGATGCACTGTTATTCGGCTTCAATCACTTTTTATAATACGGCTGTTTCTCATAAGTATCGTTTCAACCGCTATCATAAAGCGCACGCAACCTAATATATAGAACAGAAATAAATATAGTGGCAATTACGCACATGATGATATACCAATGAAGACAATTCAGCAAAAAATAAAGTTGAAATTATTTAATAAGTAATTAGTGTCATATAAACAGAATATTTTTTACCCACACTCTTTCCAGATATTGCGTTGTATTATCTTGCACATCTAAAAAGACTAATTTATAATGGAAAATTCAAATTTCAAATTTACTAAAATCAAAGGCAACCAATCTACAATATTACTTACATTACGTTGCACGTACGAATACAATAACAGACGTGCTGCTGATGGCGTTGCTATCTTACAATCTAAATATCTCGCAAATAATCATTTTGCGCACCTGCATGTTGGCCATCATTTTTATTGAAATTTCACGGGAATAAACAAGATTGGAAACCAACAGCAGATGAAAATAATTATGATGCATAGTGGCATCATCTCATGATAGGATTTTTTATATTCATTGATATGAAAATAAAATAAATGTAAATTCTAAAAGTGAATTATATTAATGCAGTCATCCCCTAAATAAAAAAC
>NW_003526941.1:7629740-7636093 GCF_000181795.1 Trichinella spiralis | reverse complement strand
ACTTACCTTTCACCCTAATCACTACTTACCTTCCATTTTATACTTACCTTCACACCTATTGTTGCCTGACTTACCGGCTTAACTATTAGACTGCTTACCTATTTTATCCTTCATAACTTACCCCATAGCTTCCTTGTCTTTTNNGATTTAGATTTACACTTTACGCTATTTACTTAGTCCTGTTGCCTTTGACTCTCTGAATCCAGAACTAAAATGAATTACCTTATCTAAACTTACTAAATGAAAAATCTTGAAAACACTAGTACCAAACAATAATTATAAAAAATTATAAAAATCAATTATGAAAAAATGAAAAGCAAAATTATAAAGACCTGAAAAACTAAAACGACAAAATTTACAGTTTAAAACTTTCATAGTATATAAAAGTAAAAAACGTAAAAACATACGTCGCCAAACAGAGCGGCATCAACTGGTGGTATTGCTTTGTGATGACGTATATATCGACGTCATTACGAATCTTTGTAAAAAAACCACATGTTCAATAACGGATAGTTACCAAAGAATGCAGTAATTTCATTCATCTACTTCTAAACTTAGATTCTCAAAATATTTGCTAAACAAGTGCTGAAAAGTAAAGCATGTTAAACAAAATTGATATAAAACAGCCATATTATAAAAAATTAATTGAAGACAAATAACAGTGCATCGTTGTTCCTTAATTACTAAGTATACAAATTTTCATAAAAAACTACTTGTTAGTCATACAACATTTGTCCTTCATGATGCAACCTTCAACAGTTATGCGCTGAAATTTTCAATTAAACATTCTTAGCATGTGATAAGCAACACCGCTGTGTGAATGCTATCACTCATCAATAAAAAACAAAATCTCTACTTACAAAATACTGAAACTTACCTACTCACATAATACTATACAAAAATACTCACCAAACGCACTGATGGCAACAGGCACTACCAGACTTGTGTGATGTATCCGAAAACCAGCGCAAGTAGACTATATTCACGATATATGCTACTATTACAATCATTATTTAATTATACCGTACTCCTGTGATAAGCGAAGCCACACAGATTTCTGGAGCAATACTGGGTAACACCATTAAACCAACCTAAACTAACGCAGGAGTATGAACGAGCTCGATGTTGATGATGCAATCCATTCCTATAATGGGCAAAATGTGTACTTATTTTTGTGATGGCACATTTAGAACGCATTGAGGTAAACGTGGCATACCATGTTGGCAAGAGCAACAGAAATTCCAAAACGTTTCAATTATGTTGACGTACACTATTTAATTCGATAACAAGAAGCATACAGGATCAGGTATAAGTAGAATTAGAAGACATTAATTATAGTAACAGATTATAGATACTCAATTACTTACAGATTTTTGTACATCTTTTCAATCCATTCAGGGAAACCTGAACCACCATTAGAGAAAGATATTCAAGTTTATAGAAATAGTTCCACTGCACTGACACACCCCATTGCTATAAAGTGCATAAAATTCATTCTTACTGTGACGATGAAGAAAACCAGAAAGCGGAACTGTTGAGACACATGACTGCTCACGGTAGAAACATGAACAGAGCGATAGTCAAACTAAAAATAAGATACTAAATAACACAGCGAAATAAAACATTGGATTACAAAATGAATGAAATTCAAATATCATCGTGATGCACTGTTACTCGGCTTCAATCACTTTTTATAATACGGCTGTTTCTCATAAGTATCGTTTCAACCGCTATCATAAAGCGCACGCAACCTAATATATAGAACAGAAATAAATATAGTGGCAATTACGTACATGATGATATACCAATGAAGACAATTCAGCAAAAAATAAAGTTGAAATTATTTAATAAGTAATTAGTGTCATAAACAGAATATTTTTTACCCACACTTTCCAGATATTGCGTTGTATTATCTTGTACATCTAAAAAGCTATATTTCTAATGTAAAATTCAAATTTCAAATTTACTAAAATCAAAGGCAACCAATCCACAATATTACTTACATTACGTTGCACGTACGAATACAATAACAGACGTGCTGCTGATGGCGTTGCTATCTTACAATCTAAATATCTCGCAAATAATCATTTTGCGCACCTGCATGTTGGCCATCATTTTTATTGAAATTTCCCGGGAATAAACAAGATTGGAAACCAACAGCAGATGAAAATAATTATGATGCATAGTGGCATCATCTTCTCATGATAGGATTTTTTATATTCATTGATATGAAAATAAAATGTAAATTCTAAAAGTGAATTATATTAATGCAGTCATCTCTAAATAAAAACAGAAATAGATACTTTTTCGTCTTCAGCATCTGATGTATCTAAAACTTAGCAATAATAACACTAGAAAGACACCCGCAAGTTTCCATTCACCATATATGTAAAGTAACATGCATAGCATACCACCACCAAAATATCAAATCCAACTTACCAGTTATTCGTGGATGGTGTTGAAGAGCGGAATTATAGTTGACCACGTGCTAGATTGATAGCATTGCAGTGAACTGCATAACCTAATAAAATCGATGTGCTTTGTCACTTGTATAATAAGTAAATTATGCAAATGACTATTTACTTTGCCTCAGGAAGATCAACCTAATTTTCCATCAGTAACAGCGCAGTAAAATGAACATTATGAGCAACATTATGAAACGAGACGATGAAATTTATTACGTTTTTATTTACACACTTCCTATTACTACGTAATATTGCATTGTTATGCAAATTATTTCCCTAAAATTACCTAAAACGTAAACTTATTAACATGAAGCATCGCAAATTACTAAAAATAAACAGAAATGCTATCACTGCGTATTTATGCATGTTGTGTAATTCAGTTGCTTGAAAGTACAAGGTGATTCAATAATTTATATTTTATCAATGCTTTTTTTCTAATCAAAATTATATTGATAATTTTAAATAGCTCCCACTGAAAATAGTTGCGAAAACAAAATACTCTTTCAGATTTATGGAAAATTGAACAGTTGTTATGAAATTTTGTAATATGCAGTTTATCTCAGCACAGAAGTTAATAAGTGGGCAGCGTAGATATAAAACAGTTAAGTGCTGTTCATTCAGCTCGAAATAGGGGGTGAGCAGCATTTTCAGTTGAATGAGATCTCTGTTCAGTTTAGTATTATTACTAGCTCAATGATGGGGATCATTAGAAAGGAAAGGAGGGCGAGACAACATAGCAGGAAGGAATGAGTAAGAAGTTGAAGGGTGGAGGAGGTGGAAGTTGTCATATGCTTTCTTCCACTCAATCTTCACGTATAATATTCAGGCGTAGGTTCATTTATCAATACTGACAACACTGATGGGCATTGAGTTATTTTCTCAATGACATCAAATAGGTGCATCTGTATAAGTCAGTGCTATTGGCCATACAATATCATAATAGAAACTTATAGGAGTCATTTCAAAAATGAAGGGAACGTTACTGTCATTCTGAAAGTATCAAAGGTGGTAGTATAAAAGTGTGTTCTCCAGGTGAGAGAAGCTTTCCTATGTCATGCACGATTTGAGCAATGACAAGCATTTAGGGGTGCGATTGTGCGACTGCACTATCCCGGTGACAGACATTTCCTTTAAACAATTGGGCAAGTATGTTACCTTCGCAATAAACATTACACTGGGCAGTAAAGATAATGCGGGAGGGGTTCAACTGCTATGCAAGAGTACTACTTTACAAATGGATTTGTAAGGACTATTGAGAATTATAGCAAAATATACCATTAGTACTATTAAATATTGGCTTGTCCGTAATAAAGTCTTGAATGTTAACTGAACATCATTACTGAAGAACAACGCGCTAGTTTCCATTCAAAAAGACGAAAATCAAACAACTACGAAAAGCTTAAAAAGCGCGCATGTTTAGTGCAGTGTGCCAAAAAAAGAAAGAAAACATTGTATGGAAATAAAGCAAATACATTAAAATTCATACCTGTCAGCAAACCTGTCATGGATGACGTATAAAGGAAACGTAGAGTCATACATCTTGTAACTGATGTTCGTGGTTTCTTCGTATTTTTAGTCTAACAATCACAACGCAATTGTTGCAGTGAAGCATCGAAATGACCAAATAACGCAGTGCAGTAAGTAAATAGACCGCCCTTCAGCAGCAAACATTTATACTATACTGCAGTTCTCTCAATAAACAGAAATTTATATAAGGAACATTGCTTCCGCGTTTTAATAGCACAAAGGGCACGTAGCAAAATGCCAACGGCAGTGCTTACCATCACATTTGCATAACGTTACTCTTCTGACCTAGAAATGCATGTATGCTTTGAAAACGTATAATAACAATGTTACGAGCCAACACCAAATGTTATAATAATTGCTGAACAACAACAAAGTCCTGAATACGTTACAGATTAAAGCCACACGGTAAATCTGATGTCACTTATTGGCCAAGTGTCAGAGGTCATAGCGACGCTTACCGTCCCTCTTGGGGAGTAACGATCACCACTAGATTGGAACCGAAACAGATTCTCGGCACTACGTCAATTGCGAATTTGCATAACTGCCTCTATGACAGAAACGTCTTACGAATTCACATAGGTGTTGAAATCCCATTGCACAAGATTTCATACAACGTCCATTACCACACAAATGGACAGGGTCATCTCTTTAAAACCGATCTCGGGCCAGCACGCAACTAGGGGCTCTGCCGTGGGAAGTCCCCGTTAACGGGCAGGAGGGCGGGGGGGGGCGGGGGCGGTCGAGCTGAAAAGACCTTGCTTAAGATCTCATTGCGGGGATCCTAGCAAGGCGGCAGGCCTCTGGTACCGCAACCGGGAGAGGAAGAGGTGAGCTTTGAAAATATGGACTTTGATCATTTGATACAGTTAGGGTCGCGTCATGCAGTGTAACCCGTCGAACTCCTGCACACCACCCTATCTCACATTCATCCTATCCTTGCACTGCTATTCTCAAACATTTACTTATTCTAATACTCCAACTATAGCAGTGCTACAAACTCACTATGCTCAAAAATTGTCCTTTGAAATGATCGACAAATTATTCAACCATTTCACTTTCCGCAAATGAACCCTAAACTCAACTCAAAAGGCATGGGACATGAAAACGTTCAAATGCGGAAAGCCACACAAATTAAATATAATAATACTCATGATCTACGTCCAATTACTCTAATTAACAAATATCTGAATTAAATGCTCGATAACTTACAGCTCGATTTTATATAAATTACAGACTCAAGAACTCCTCAGTGACTTTAACTAATTAGCCTAACTCAAAGAATTATACTTATCAAACTAACCCTTGTCTTTGGGGTGTCTTCTTTTATCTTCTATTCTTCTGTATCTAAACGTAGAAGAATTAATTCAATGAAATGTCGCTTTTTTGTCTTTTGTGTTGGTTGGCGCGAAATGAGACTCCCGATGATTCTGTCCCAGGCATCACATATCTGTGTCATCCCAACAAAAAGATCGACCTGATTAGCCGGTACAATTTTCCTGTAGCTGCCACAAGTGCACTTTCCTTCTACAGCTTTATTTTCCACCTATTTCTGAACAAACAATGCCTATGCTATCATATGCAAATTTCTGTATCCCACTTCGCATTCGCTGTCAGAATGACGACTTTCATTTGTTCATCTTGACTGCCTGTTTTCAAAATAAATAGTACTCTGACACTAAAAACCTCTTCTTCTTTTTTTCTCCAATCTCCATTCCAGCTCCGAACTACCAACTCCGTCACCTACCTGACACCCATCCACCCTCCTCCCACATAGCATCATTCATTGAATTCTTTATGAAACTTCTGCAGGAAATACTATATGATATTTAAGCTGTAATGCAATATATATTTGGGGAAATCTTTGATGAAAAATAATCACCCAATCAATGAACAGAATTGAGCAGCTAATCAAATATTACTACACATTCGTCCAATTGCTGATGAAAATTGAGTAACTAATAACATTGCACAATTCATCAGTCAATTAATAACGAAACTATTACAACCTATCAACGAACAGCCAACCACAAATTTGTGGGAAACTTTTTGGAAGTGAACGATGAAAAAATCAAGACTAATGGCAAAGTCAACCATTCAATAAAACTATACTAGAACAAGAACAGGTAAAGGGTGAAAATGTCAGTGGAATTGCAATTTGTAATCAAATTTAGATTTTATTTACATTTCAATCCGTCCTGAAACAATGTTTATAAATAGATTCCAATTGGACGGAAAATGAAGAAAAATCGACTTGCCCAAAACAAAAAAAATATTGCACAAGACTTCGCAATTTCAACGAATACCTCATTATAATGTAAAATACGTTTTCCTATCCCCCAATATTTAACCATCCCGGGAGCC